>NC_062553.1:93528545-93830306 GCF_016906955.1 Phacochoerus africanus
AAAAGGGTCCAGAGTTCTTAGAGTAGAATGAATCCTGAGGCCAGAAAAAAAAACGAGCATGGAAAACGCAGAATATAATGTAGGGCTTTGTGAACCCAGCTGGGGCTTTAGCTTTTACCTTGAATGAAACAGAAACACTTGAAATGTCTTGAGCAGAGACATTACGTGATCAGATTGCATTTTTAAAGGATAAGGCTAAGCACTGTAGCAAGTGTAAGATAAGAGAAGCCAGCAGGAAGGCTTCGGGAAGTCATGTTTACAGGTATTTTGCCAGGAGCATGGAGGTAGCTGGGAGGAGATGAGAAGTGGTCAAATTCTGAAATAATCTTAAAGGTCAAAGAATGTGTGGATGATTGGGTGTTTCGAATGAAAGAAAAAGAAGGATCAAGAATGTCTCTATGGTTTTTCTCTGAGCAACAATTATTATAAAGTTTTTATCAACCAAGATGGGGAAAACTGTGGTAAAACAGATTTGGGGTAGAAGAAGACAAATTCATTATTGGGTTTATTAATATGAGATATAAAATAAGAAGTTTAAATTAAATGTGTGAAATTCTATAGTGGGACTGGAGTTAGAGTTTTTTAGAAAAATGGAAATTAGAATGTAAATATCATTTAACAACTGGATGAGGTTACAGTAACAATGATTTCTAATTTTTTTTCCTCTCCAATTACTCCTCAACCTCATCAGATCACTTTGTGCCCATAATCCCTACATTTTGCATAGGTCATAATATTTTCTTGGTCCCTATATATTCAAAGATTAGTATTTATTCCTAATCTTACTTAACCACTAGGTAACAGTCCCACAGTTGAACACACTGTTCTTTTTCAAACCTCCTTCCTTGATGTCTGAGTCAGCAAACTCTGCCTTGTTCCCTCCTACCTCAAGGCTTCTCTCAAGCAGTATGAATGCTCTACCAACACCAACTGTTGGGTCCTCCCCAGAGAACTACCAGTTGCTTTTTTTTCTTATTACCTGATATACTCTTACTGGGTAATTTTACAAGTCTGAATTATTGATCACAAGCAACAAAACATATTTTGGTCATCATATGACTATATTGGATTCAAATGATGAAGAGGAGGCTAAAAATGATGAAGGGCTAGTAGGGGGAAATATTATTTGCCATGCTGCTTCTATGTAATCACTGTGCCCTTTCTCCTTGTTTCATCAATGCTATTCCATCTTACTCCATTAATATTCCATTTTATCCCATGAATATTCTATCTTAGCCTACCAATATTCTATCTTGGTATCACTCATGAAAGATTCAAAAAATTTTCAGCATCTGACTCACCAAGCTTACACGTTTACTCCTTAGCTTGTGTGTGTGCATGTGCATGTGTGTATGTGCATGTGTGTGCGTGTGTGCGTGTGTGAAGGAGGGGACATGTTTTAGGTAGTGAGAGATATGGATTAAAAACTCTGAGGGCAGACTGTACAGCATGGTGACCCAGTTACACATACATGTACACATTCTTTTTTCTTACATTATCATGCTCCATCATAAGTGACTAGACGTAGTTCCCAGTGCTACACAGCAGGATCTCATCACTAATCCATTCCAAAAGCAATAGTTGGTATCTATCAACCCCAAGCTCCCAATCTACCCCACTTCCTCCCCCTTGGCAACCATAAGTCTATTCTCCAAGTTCATGATTTTCTTTTCTGTGGAAAGGTTCATTTGTGCCATATCAGATTCCAGATGTAAGTGATAGCATATGGTATTTGTCTTTCTCTTTCTGACTGACTTCACTCAGGATGAGAGACTCTAGTTCCATCCATGTTGCTGCAAATGGCATTATTTCGTTCTTTCTGATGGCTGAGTAGTATTCCATTGTGTATATATATCACTTCTTCCTAATCCAGTCATCTGTCGATGGACATTTGGGTTGATTCCATATATTGGCTATTGTGAATAGAGCTGCAATGAACACACGGGTGCATGTGTCTCTTTTAAGTAGAGTTTTGTCCAGATATATGCCCAAGAGTGGGCCTGCTGGGTCATATGGTAATTCTAGGTATACTTTTCTGAGGTATTTCCTTACTGTTCTCCATAGTGGTTGTACCAACTTACATTCCCACCAACAGTGCAGGAGGGTTCCCTTTTCTCCACACCCCCTCCAGCACTTGTTATTTGTGGACTTCTTAATGATGGCCATTGTGACTGGTG
Source organism: Phacochoerus africanus (assembly GCF_016906955.1). NCBI lineage: Eukaryota > Metazoa > Chordata > Mammalia > Artiodactyla > Suidae > Phacochoerus > Phacochoerus africanus. The sequence goes on from NC_062553.1 coordinate 93,530,723, forward strand.
TGAGGTGGTATCTCATGGGAGTTTTGATTTGCATTTCTCTAATAATCAGAGATGGGGAGCATTGTTTCGTGTGCTTGTTGGCCATCTGTATATCTTCCTTGGAGAAATGTCTCTTCAGGTCTTTTGCCCATTTTTCCATTGGGTTGTTGGCTTTTTTGCTCTTGAGTTGTGTAACTTGCTTGCATATTCTAGAGATTAAGCCCTTGTCCGTTGCATCATTTGACACTATTTTATCCCATTCTGTAAGTTGTCTTTTTGTTTTCATTTTGGTTTCCTTTGCTGTGCAAATGCTTGTCAGTTTGTTTAGGTCCCATTGGTTTATTTTTGCTTTTATTTCTGTTGCTTTGGGAACTGACCTGAGAAAACATTTGTAAGGTTGATGTCAGAGAATGTTTTGCCTATGTTTTCTTCCAGGAGTTTGATGGTGTCTTGTCTTATATTTAAATCTTTAAGCCATTTTGAGTTTATTTTTGTGCATTGTGTGAGGGTGTGTTCTAGTTTCACTGATTTGCATGCAGCTGTCCAGGTTGCCCAGCAATACCTGCTGAAAAGACTGTTTCCCATTTTATGTTCTCGCCCCCTTGGAAAAAGACTGAGAACAGGCATCTCATAGTTGTCTTATGCCTAACTAATCACTTTCTTTTTTTTTATAATTTTTTTATTTTCCCACTGTACAGCAAGGGAGTCAGGTTATCCTTACATGTATACATTACAATTACATTTTTTCCCCCACCCTTTGTTCTGTTGCAACATGAGTATCTAGACAAAGTTCTCAATGCTATTCAGCAGGATCTCCTTGTAAATCTATTCTAAGTTGTGTCTGATAAGTCCAAACTCTCTAATCACTTTCTATTTCTCACCTACCTTATCGCCTCCCCAGTCCTTGCTCCTGTCACACTGGATCTCTTTCAGCTCTTTCAACCTAACTAAAGGCATGTGCTTATTACACACCACATAGCTAAACTGTAATCAACCTCTTCTCTTTTAATGTTGTTGCCGTATTGTTTTTCTTGTTGTTGTTGTTCTTTTGCTTTTTCCCCATTGTGGAAAGCAATCCTGACACTGCCGTTATCTAGGCAGAAGTTTCTATTCAGGACTTTAATAAAAATCTTAATTTTTCCATATTAGAACACTTGATAAGGCTTATGCTTATTTCCACTCTAGATTCTCAAGATTAAACCATGCCTACTGTATATATCTCTACCACATAATATTCAATAGATGTTATTTATTGGATAAATACATACTTTGGAAAGATTATTAATCAATGAGATTATGGCTGCTTAAACTTTAGAACAAATATGTCTGTGTTTTTAATTATATGGCTAACTCATATCTTTATCATTCTTCATTTCAAGAATAAGCATTATAATGTGGTAACCCAATTAGCTTGCCTCTTTAGATCCAGAGAATGCATTAATATATTGATGAACATTCTGTTGTACTCAACATTTCCATTTTTAAAATTTACCAAAATAGCATTATTTTAATGGGGTTTATAAAAAGTCAGTTAATTATGTATTTTTCTCAATAATAATAGCAACAGCAATGTGCACCAAGGAACATTCTAATCACTTTAGATTAATTAAATCATATGTTCCCCACATACACAGATAAATCACACACACAGACATAGATCACATACACATTCCTCACGCAGATAAATACGTAGATAAACACTGTGATCATCAAGGTCACATAGCTAGTGTCAAAGTTAATATTCAAATAGACAGTCTTGTTCCACAGTTCATAGTCATAACCCAGTAAAGGGTTTGCAGTAAGTGAATAATAGAGAAAACTGAGATCAAGACCAAAGTGCCAGCTTTATAAAATTGGATCAGGAGTTCCTGTTGTGGAGCAGTGGAAACGAATCTGACTAGGAACCATGAGGTTGCAAGTTCGATCTCTGGCCTTGCTCAGTGGGTTAAGGATCTGGTGTTGCCGTGAGCGGTGGTGTAGGTCACAGACGTTGCTCAGACCCCACATTGCTGTGGCTGTGGTGTAGGCTGGCAGCTAAAGCTCCGATTAGATCCCTAGCCTGGGAACCTCCACATGCCACTGGTGTGGCCCTAAAAGGACAAAAGACAACAAAGTAAATAAATAAAATTGGATCAGAGATTAAACCTTGGTCTGAGGCAAAGGGGTGACCTATTATAGAATCAGGACCTACTCACCTGCTTAGAACCAGGAAAAGCACTAAAACAACCATATATCCCTGCAGGTCCTCCCTTTTTCCCACAGCCTTTGTGAAAAATCACAAACTACTAGCCCAGAGGAGAAAAGGAAAAAAAAAATCACTAACTGCTTTAAATTAAAAATTCCCCAGTAATGTTTTGTATTTTCCACTTCCATTTCAGAGGCCTGGACTAGATTGGCCAATGATAAAACCCTTATAGCATTTTATAACCTTTAATAAGTTAATTAACTCAAATTTGGTATAGCCTTCTCATCTTTTGTGAAAGTGACAAAGTAATGAACCTTTAAATTCCACTGAATTGCAAATGAACACTGCTGCAGAGTTGCTACTTGCAGAATATTAATTGCTACCCACTAGTGCTTCCTTAACCTAAGTGTGCAGTGGAAACACAGTGTAGATGAAAAAAGAAATGTAGATGCCCAAACACCACCTCAAGGCTACTGGGTTGGAATCTTGAGTTAAAGAGTTCTATCTACCCTTGTCTGTCAAGTGAGCCAGAGTTGATTAACTGCTTTCTTAAAGTGCCACGACTGTCAACATGTACTGGAAAACAATCCTAGAACAGAGGGGATAGCTGGTGAAAGTGTTTCTTGTTACTAAGAGAAGTTAACAGGTTAAATAAAAGCAAAAATACGGTGTGTAATCTATAAACCGGAAAATGATTTTAATTAATTTGATATGAGAAGGCTTGGTGCTTGTGTGAAAAATGAGCCTATTTAAACTAAAAGCGGATTAAGGAAGAGGAATGACTCAGAAAATGCAGCTTAAATAGAAACTGGAATCCCTCTTGTGTAAAACATGCTATTTTGGTGTCCACATTTGCATCCCAAATTTAGTGGACAAGAATATATATTCTTTAACCTGCTTTTAGTTTAGCCAGGATCACTATTCTAACACAATATATCGAAAAGTCACCCCCCCACCTTCCTATCACACTCCCAAATACTCCACTTTTCACTACCCTTAAGACAATCTCCTAGTATGTTTTAAGTTTTGCTTTCTGAAACAAAAGAGAGGAAGGTAAGTGTTTGGAATACAGAAGAGGCTCAATAAATAAGAGATTTGAAAATTACTGTTATGGTTATGATTATTGTTGTTATAGCAAATCTCCAATATTAGTTTTAGTATTTAAAATATGTAAGGAGACTAGTTTCTTGCTGGTATTAACACAAATGCGAAGCCTTCTCACACTTATTAATTAAAACTATCTTCTTTAATTTGTTCTTCTTTTCCTCCTAAAAGTCCCTGATCAGCTATCATAGCCCCTCTCAGCTTTGAATAGAACGTAGCAGTTTCCTTCTCAAACATAAACAAAAATATTATAAATATAATCATAAATGCACAAATCTAGTTTTGCATCTATTTTCCTTTAATACTGTTGGTTTTATTTAGCTTAAATTTTGGATTTTTCCAGCTCTTGGATCAAGCACTGCTCATTCAATTAAAAAGGTATTCGCAACATTATTGTCCTTGGTTTTATATTCCTTTAAAAACTTTTTTTTTTTCCTGAAAGACAATGCAGTTTTGATGTAACATACTAAGTTTCTATACCTAGCATTAGGACTTTTTATTATCTTTATATTATTTCTTTTGAGTAGAAACTAGTGTTCTTCTAATCTGAATTACTATCCTTATCTGATTCCATCAATTAGTGTTTCTGCTATGTTTCTGTGAATATACGTGCTTTCTACTTTTGGTGAGAGCACAAGCCTACTTATAATTATAAACCTAACTTAAATTTAATGAAATATGAAGTTCAATTATAAAAGTATATACAGTGAGGATAAAACAATTAATTATTTATCTTCATGTCTGAGAAGCTTAGCTTAAATCATATAAAAGTACTCAGTGTTTATTGTGTAGAATTATAATAGTACATAAGAGATGTAACACACAGACATCATCACTAAAAACAATTAAAAATAAAGCACATAAACACACAAACAAAAATAATCTCTCATTCCTTCCTTTCAGTACAAGGGATCAGTGAGGTTCTGCCACTTTTTCAAACTATGAAATCAGAGGCGGGTGGAGGATAACTTCGTATTATTTCACACACCAAGTATCAATTTATTCAGTTATAAATAGGTGAATGGAAGACATATCCTCTCTTCATCCAAAGCTTTTGATTTTTGTGATACTGAAGGACATAAAATACACTACACAACTTTTTTTTATTTTAAAATGGCTCTATATATGTATCAGTAATTAATATTACTCTGAAAAATGAGAAATGCTGCTACATTAACTGATCTGGTAAAAATCAGAATAAATCTGATCCTAATCTTTCACTCCATTTAGCTAACAGGAAATCAGTCTGCTTATTTGGGAGGCTCCTTGGATTTTCTCACCCCACTGGTTAGTATAAAGGTTTTCATAGCATAATTGGAGAAAGCACCTTTGGTCTTCCATCCACAGGTAGTTCTGTTGCTTTTGTGCTAAGAACACTCTTGGAAGTGCCAGGCATCCTTCTGAAAAGAGTGTTTTAATGTATAGAGTCTAAACTTCCAGAGAGTACCACAAAATCATTCCTTACCTCCCCTGAATGACTGAAGGAAGGTAAGCACACATAAATACCCTGCACAGAACTCAACTGACTCTTTCCTCATTTATGAGAAACTTTCATTTCTTTCTAACATACCTCTACTGAAAAGTCAGCCCCCACCTCCCTACTCCATACCCCTAGATACCCCACTTTTCACTACCCTTAGGACAATATTCTAAGATGCTTAAGTTTTCTGAAACAAAAGATAGGAAGGGTAAGTGTTTGGAATATAGAAAAGGCTCAGTAAATAAAAACATCTGAAATTATTGTTATGGTTATGATTATTGCTTTTGTTATTGTTATCACAAATCTCTAATATTAGTTCTATGTTTAAATGATGTAAAGAGACTAATACCTTGCGTATATTAATGTGGTGGTGGGTTTGATTTTCATGTGACTTTACCTTTTCAGTAGAAATAGAATCTTTCTATTGTATAATTTAAAAAAAAAAACCTCTAAGACTATGAACAACCACTTAACCAATTCCAAAAAGATGAAAAATAGCATAAGCGAAGCGATCTTAGCTTAGAAAAGTATAAGCAAAATAACTTAGAAAGTCCTCAGAAAAATTTAGTTCCCTTCGGCCTAGTCTCAATTTCTATACTCTTAAAATCCTTGCTAACTCAGTACAATTATTGTAAAAAAAAATCAATAAAAGAAAATGCTTGTGTGCTGTTTGTAAAATGTAGAGATGATTTAATATATATTCATACACAGCTTTAGACTTCTTAGAAAGTTGTTCCAGTTATATTCACTATACTATATGACTGAATTTCTAAAATGATCATATTTGTGCGATGAACCAAGTGAATGCTTGACGCTGAGGAAGAGAAGATCAGAGTACTGGAACGCTGTGATTCAAATCTGATAGCTCTGTTGATCTTGTTTTTAAAAAGTTTTAAAACTATGTATACCGTGAAAGCAAAACTAGAAGCTGCCGAGTTTGTAGTTCTAAAAGCAATGCAACTTATATTTCATTTTTGGATTCAACTGCTCATTATGGGAATTTATGTTTATGACAAGACTTTTTACTGTTTATAATTCTTTGAATCTTTTGCCTGTTGTTATGGGCAACAGCAGAAAACTTACAACTAAGACAAGGTTAGCTAAAGACAAGTATTAAAAATTTATAGATTAAATAATTTTTTAAAACTGCTTTTAAGTGGATTTGAATGTGCCTATGTATACATGTATTCACATACACATTCCCAAACAAAACAGCCCATATATTTAATTATATATTCATTGATAAGCATGTTCAAAAGTATTCATTTCTGCCTTACATAATTTTAGCAATAACATTTCATATTATTGTTATCAACATTACTGTTTTAGTATAATTTCTATTTGGTTATCACTGGAGAATTTTAAAGCAGATTTAAATATTTTATTATACATACATTTGAAGTAAGTGCAGCCTCTTTCAAACACTTATTTAATGTTTCATGGGATGGGAATTTAGCAAAAATATTCATTTCAAATTACTTCTTTAGGCATAGAGTAAAAAGTATTCAGATGTGTATAAGCATCCACAGAGCTCACCACATGCACAAAGATGTGGCCATTTAGAAGCTTGGTTGTGGAGCCTGTGGAAGGGAGGAGAGCTTGCACAGCAGGCCCAGTCTTATGCAGAATGGCACAGTCTGAGACCCATCAGTAAGCTCTGTGTCTAACTCTCTGTTACAGCAGCCCTTCTGTTGCCCTACATTTAAAGAGAATATCAAATAGAGTACATATGCATATTTAATTATTTAGGATTCTATTTTGAAGGCTAAAATTTCTGTTATAACAAATACTTAAATTTTAGAAAAATCAGAATAGTGTTCTAAAGTACTGTTTTATCTTTTGAAGCAATAAAATAATTGTGAAACTTTTGAGGTTTTATCACTGGGATATAATATTATATAGTACCCAGGGCTAATATGGTTGATTTTAGGAAACCATCATGTAGGTATATTAACATAGACTTAAAAGGTTGTTGCTATTCAAAGTAAGTAGTTTTTATATAATAATGGCAAAGTAATACATCAAAAGGAATAGAAAAATACAAGGCAAATATAACTTTGTAACAGTAGTAAGGGTAGATTTAAAGTTTATACTCTAATGAAGGTACCATATATCTTTATGAAATTCTACATTTCATGTTATAACATGTTGTTTCTAAGCATTTAAGTTATTTGGCAGAAAATAAGAATAGAAAAAGTGGCTGTCAGTAAAAACCATAGGGAGACATGTGAGTTAGCAAATTCAGAATGCTATATTGGGAGTTCCCCGATGGCCTAGTGCCTAAGGATTTGGTGTTGTCACTGCTGTGGCTTGGGTAACTGCTGTGGTGAGGGTTCATTCCTTGGCCTGGGAACTTCCACATACTACGGACATAACAAAAAAAAAAAAGAAAAAAAAGAAAAAAAATCAGAATGCTATATCGTAAAATAATTATTTGCATAAAATGATGTTAATGTATTTGCCATATTTTGGATTTAATTTCCCTATATTCTGTTTTTTAGCCAAACCTGTGGCATGTGGAAGTTCTGAGGCCAGAAACTGAACCCGTGCCACAGCAGCAACCTCATCCACAGCAATGACAATGCTGGATCCTTAACTTGATGAGCTACCAGGGAATTCCAGATTTCCATATGTTTTATCATAGGGTTTCATCAACAATATCATTGTTAATAGGACCTAGATCACACCAATTTGTATTTTTTACTCCTATAAAATGTTCTAGCTACCAAGAAGCTGATCACACAGATTTCACAAAATGTTCTAGCTGCTTTAATTTTCCAATACCAGTTACTTAATGTTATGTATTTAAAAATCTTTTGTATTTGTTGGTCTTTTCAGTGTATTAACAGACTGATTAATGAGCTAAATAAGTTCTAATATTATAAGAAGTAGAGGATGTATAGAAATTTGTTAACAAGAATTTTCTCATATTCTTCTAAAATAGGAACTTCCTTTGTGAATGGGAATACAAATTGTTCACCTTTTCATGATAAACATATAGTCTCTATTCAACAACTTCACTACTAAAAATTAAGCCACCAGTATATTTTAAAAATTACATCAATACATAGGTAAGAGAATATACACTGTTTATATAATGTGTATTGAGATGTGGGTGGGGGCTAAAACCAACAAATGATAATTAATACACTACTGATAATTAAATTGTTTTACATTCATACAACAAATTACTCTGAGTATGTTAAAAAAAATAAGGTTGTACAAATTTGGTACAGGCATGGGAACTATATTATAAAAATAATATAAGTAGCTAAAAATATTTTTCTGGAAGGATAAGAAAATGTTTTCGGTAATATATTTAATAAGGTTAAAAAGCTGTGGAGTAACATTTATTTTTATTTCATATCTTAACGGATTTGCTGACTTTTTGCATTCATTAAATATGTGCCTATTTGTAATATTCAGAATGATATAAGGAATAATGAGTCATCTTAAAATTCTCTTTTGTACTATTTATTTTTTAAATGAATAATTATTATTAAAATTTTAAAAATCATATGCCACTCCAGAGGATAGTATTGTTTTATTAAAAATAAATAACTATAAAACTAATTTGTCTCTTACGGAAGCTCCTAACTCAGCTCTAGAAGTCTGAAAACTTGAATATCCTATTCTTTCATCTACTGATATTCAAAAAATTTACAGAAAATAAAAGATTCACTTGCTTAATATTTTAGTACCATTGTCTAGGGAAAATGATTATGCATATTGAAAAAGACACTATTATATAAAAGTATAATGATTTTACTCATTAGAACAATAAAAATAACCATTTTTACCCAAACTGTTGGTTATCATTTCAATTCATGATTTTCACCATCTGCAGAAGCCTTGTATAATTCTGAATTCAGACATTTCCTTTACTAATTAAGTACTTTTTAACATTTAAAGAAGGAATTGAGGCCATGCTTACAACCGGCGACAGACACATGTTAACATAATTTCACAAAACTGAACTTTTTGTACAATTGCATTTTTACTACATTCAGTAATTTCTAATTGTATCTGTAACAGCCAGTTAAAGTTTTTTCCTATTCCAATTCTGGATCAGTAAAAACTAATAAAGATTATTCTTTGGTTTCAATAAACATATACTTCATTAAATAAATAAGTACTAAACAAACTATATACTTCATTAAACTGAACTAGCTATAAATATTTATGCAAATATAAATATTTAGCTCTCAATTATTTTTGATAACAGAGAGTATACAGTATTATACAGAATTGTGAAAGGTATGAGATTTTACCCTAGTTACAAGCTAAAAAAACAGTTGGTTAATATTTATGGATGCAGGAACACTTCTACACTGTTGGTGGGAAATAAATTTGTACAATTACTATGGAGAACAGTATGGAGTTTCCTTAAAAAAACAATATAGAAATACCATATGATTCAGCAATCCCAACCCAGGGCATATATCTGGAGAAAACCATAATTCAGAAAGATACATGCACTCCAATGTTGTTTGCAGCACCGTTTACAACAGCCAAGACATGGATACAACTTAAAGGTTCCTCGGCAGAGGAATGGATAAAGAAGTGGTACAAATATACAATGGGATATTACTTAGGCGTAAAAAAGAATGAAATAATATCATTCACAGCAGCATAGATGGACGTAGAGATTATCATATTAGGTAAAGTAAGCCAAAGACAAATATATGATATCACATATGTGGAATCTAATAAAAATGATACAAAAGAACCTAATTTATAAAACATAAATAAACTCAAAGATTTCAAAATTAAATTTAGGGTTACCAAAGGGGAAACTGTGGGGAGGAGGGATAAACTGGGAGGATAGACTTAACATACACACTCTACTGTATACAAAATAGATAACTATCAAGGACAGTGCAGGGAGGTTTCCTCAATGTTCTGTAATTACCTACGGGGGTGGGGGGTATGGAGAATGGATATCTGTATAACCACTTTGCTGTAAACATGACACGAATACAATATTGTATATCAACTATATCCCAATAAAATAAAATAAAAAAAAATATGGATGTTGACATAATACACAACACACCTGGATCAAAGACAAATAACTTTACTACTAGACACAAAAGTTGTAGCAAGAGTTTCTTGTTAGTGCTCTTTCCCCGTGTCCCTCAACCCGTGAGAGTCAGCACAGGTGGGCTGAGGTGGAGGACCACACACACAGAGCGTTATGCTATTGTAAGCAGTTCTTTGAAGGAAACTGCCCATAGCAGAAACCCCCTTTCCTTGTCACTTTAGCAAATCTATATTATTACTATTTTTTTTAAACAGGCACCCCCATGGTCTACTCATCTCTGGTCCAAGCACATCTTTCAATTCTTTTATTCACACCATACCTTGCCTAACTTGTTCTTTCTGTAGATCAAAGAAGTTGAAATAAAAAATAAGTAATTTACGATAACCAGATCTTTTCCCTAACTTCTCCTTCAGTAATCTTGCAAACAAATTGTGTGACCAAACTGTGAGAACAAGACAGCATCTAGAGGAAGGTTATAAGGAGTCGACAAGCCTGCACACTGGGGGATGGCAATGACTCTGACCCCCCTATCTCAGTGATGAACTGACATAATTTCCCTTCTTCCCTCTATAACTTTCAGGGCTGAACAGATTCTTCGGAGGTGTTTTTGGGGAGATATTTGAGTCTACCATCTCCCCAGCATTCTGATTAAAGGCACCTTTCCTTTCTTTTTTTTTTGTTAAAATTAGGGCCACATCTGCAGCATATGGGAATTCCTAGGTTAGGAGTTGAATCAGAGCCACATCTGCGACCTACACCACAGCCCACGATAACACTGGATCCTTAACCCACTAAGCGAGGCTAGGGATTGAACCCTTATCCTCACAGACACTAGTTGGGTTCTTAACCTGCTGAGCCACAACAGGAACTCTTCACCTGTTCTTTCTCTCAGTATTGATTTTTCTAAGTGGCAAGTTCTGGGATCTGATTCATCTAATAACACTATAGGAGAGAAAACACTGAGCTAAAGTCATCCACTACCTTTGTTGTAAACCTGCTCCTTCTCTGGAGGGGTGGTATAACATTAAGACTGCAAGCATCTTCTTTGAGAAATGGCCCATGTAAAGAGTGGCCAAGAGTTCTCTTGTAGTTCAGCGGGTTAAGGATCTGGCATTGTCTCTGCAGCACCTCAGGTCGCTGCTGTGGCACAGGTTCAATCCCTGGCCAAGGAACTTCCACATGCTGGGAGTATGGCCAAAAAAGAAAGAAAGAAAAAGTGACCAGTCCACTGCTTCTGTTCTCAGCATACTAGTAATGTGCAGGACCTTTGGAAGACTATCTCTTGCTACATTGTTAGTAATTAACTTTTCCTTAAGATTTTTTTTGTATTACATGTCCCATATCACATTTACAGTGGCTCTATCATAAAGCATGATTGACATTTGATTAATTTCAGGGTTTTGTGGGGTCTTCTGGAAGATACGAAATGTATCAAATTATACATTGGATGTATGATTATAACAAATGTAGAGTGTAGAAAAGTGTCAGTGATATGGAAATTAAATCTTAAATATTCATTAGGAACAGTTTGGAAAAAAGGTACAAAAGGGAATTATAAGCTAAGTGTTGGAAGTAGCATGGTTAACTTAGCAGAAAGCAACTGAAAGTAACAGCAAGCTATTTAAAATACTAAAGATCGCCAAGGCCAAAGGAGAGAAAAATATGCCTCGAGATGTTAGAAGATTCACATATGCCTGTTAGATTGAATCTGAAGTAAATATATGATTCTGAAATGAAAATAACAAGCCTTAAGTAAAATCACTCTTGATTTATTAATCCAAGAAACTTAAGGGCCGTTAAATCAGAAAAAAAAAAAAAAAAAGATTGCCAAGATGCACACAAATATGTTGAGGGTGGAAAATAAGAAAAAATGTAGAAAGAGAAAAAACTGAAAGGGTGAAAGGATGTAAACAGAGATTATAGATTATATGAGAAAAATATTAGTTAAGGAAGCAGTTACCTGTTTTTCCTGACCAGGCATACATGATTTTCATTTCCATACATTCTGAAGAGAAGGGAATACAAAATACTATTCTAATTCAAACTTTTACTTGACTAGCAGGTGTCATCGCAACTTCTCGACCTCCTATCTAAATGCTTATTAAATATTAAACATTATAAATTATCACAGCACTGAAAACTAATAGAAAACAAACATTAAATGTAAAGGCAGAAGTACTTGATTAATACAAATTTACTGAGGGCTTACTTAGAGAAGCAGCAATAGAAAGGAGAATCTTTAAACTTCTCCCATATTTACTAAATGATACATAAGCCCAATGCCTATACCAACCCTGAATGATACAATCACCTCCCCTTGTTTTTCAAGTGTGATATTTTTGAGGCACTCCTCTGACATTTAATTTCCATATTAAGGTACTGGGCTATAAACGAATCTTTAAAAAGATGAAAAAACACAAATTATTCCTATAATATGTGCAAGATATAAATAAATTGGTCCCCCAAACAAAACAAAAACAAATAAAAATATAAGGATAGTTCCTTGCCAAACAGAACATGCTATGAGGTATGTCTGGGGAGGACAGTGGTTTTCCAGTGTTTCTACTCAGCTTGTGATAGTTTCTGTCCTAGACTATCATTTCAAGGATGTTTATAACACAAAGAACCTTGAAAGATAAAAGGAGTATCTCCTTTGGGAGAAGAAGACTGATGTTTCCTGACCAGGATAATATGTCTCCCTCTGAGGCAAATGCCAGACATATTTACTCTAAGACTTCTTACAAAACATAGGATTTTTCTAAACTCATAGGTTTTTAGATGTAACACAAACACGTCACCCCTAGATGTGCCCTGCATTGCCCTGGTGAGGGCAATAGAAACCTACCGGAACATCAAGCTAAGGCTGCCTGCGGTGCTGTAAGTAATACATTATTTTGTCTCTGACCCAGGGTTTCCTGTGTTAAGCAAGTATCTATAATAGTTTTGCAAGCTAACTTGTTAACTGAAAAGCAGGTAAATTCTCAGACACTCTAAAGTTCTAAACACCCATAAATTCATGAAGCAGGACCTCTCTACACTCCTGCCCTTTTGTCCATCTTGTCATCCTCCAAATGATCTTTGGTGTTTGAAGAAATGCTTCAAAAGCAAACAGGAGGGAGGCTGTCCTCTGTATCATGGCACTTGTTTCTCCACAAATTTAGGAAAAGTAGAAATATCTTATTTTCTAAGCTGAATTCGTTTGTGCAGAAGAGGAAAAATGTAAGGTCCCTGCAATGCCTGCTCCATCATCAATGCTTGGGCCCATACATGTCTGGGAGATGGGAGAGAGGAGCATATGTATTCCTGTATGTGGGAGGGATTTACATAGGAAGCAATCTTGGTTCTCCTGCATGTCAGCTCTGCTGCCTGATGGACATTTAGATCTCCCTCCACCAACTCCCTTCCCAGTCACGGGTCTGAGATATTCCTGGGCAAGGCTAGCACTTGAGCCTCTTTCTGAGCTTGAACTTACTGTCCTGGGTTCAGGACCTTAGGACAGAACAATAAATAGCTAGAACAAACACAGCCCTTCCTTCTGGGAACTCCTTTTGGAATATGAGAAAAAGAGAAATAGTGTAATGGAGGGTGGGTCCTAACAACCCTGTGACACTACCAAGAAGTACAAGAAGAGAGATGTGTCACATCTCCAAGAGGGCATCTGGGATCCTGTGACTGGAGGAGTGGGAAGGTAGTTGACTTCTCCAAAGGGCACCTGCATGCAGGCTCTAACCCTCCTCTTTTGACTGATTCTGCCCTAACAATCAGCTTAGGATGGACAGTTCCCATTGGGGAAGAAATGAGGCATAGTTCAGCTTTGAGGAAAAGCCAGAAGTGACAAGAAAAAGTGGCTGGAGTTGCTGCCACTTTCCAGTCCTCTTAGATGCTCCTGAGTGGAGGAAAAACAGCAGCTCCTTAGTCTGTGAAGAGTTTGGGAGGAGACTTGATGGTACAATTCACCTTTGACTGTCTTAGCGTTTACTAGGAAATTGTCTCAAAAAGAAATAGAGATAATCATTTTAAAAATGTTAGCTGATGAATACCTATTTATATTATCAAACTGGGTTTGTTTAGGCAATGTACAGAAAGTCAAATACTTGCGTCAGAGAAAGGGTTTATTTACGAGGCAGCTAAGGGAGGAGATGGGAGAACATGCCTCAAATCCACATCCCAAAAGGATAGGGGCTCGGGATATTTATGGGTACATGTATGTGGTGGTCAGAGGTATGGGGGAAGGTGACTGAAGGCAGGTAAAGGCAAGGATGAACACTGTTCTGCTCAGGCTTGTCAGAGTTAAATGCTTCCTCATGGGATTCAAGTTCAGAAAATGGTAGTATTAACATGATCTGAGCATGGAGTTTTTGGCCCACTGATGTCTATCTGTCCATCCTGCACTCAGGAAGGCCTGGTTGAATTGTTGGTAGTCTTGACCAGTTTGAGCTGTGGGTAAGAACTAGTTCCAAGATCTTGAAAACAACTTAGGCACCCATTACTATAGTGACCCATAGTGTTCTAGCTATAGGGTGTGATTAAAGTAATCTTGTGATACATTATATAAGCTACATTAAAGGAAACTTGTGATATACTGTCTAAACTACATGAAGCCACATTCAATTTGCAAGAACAATTAAAGCTTGATCTTGATCAGTGAAGGCAGGTTACAAAAGTACATACACATAATGTTTATAATAGCATTATTTATGATAGCCAATATATGGAAGCAACCTAAGTGTCCATCAAGAGACAGATATAAAGATGTGGTTGGTGTATACACACACATGCACACACAGACACAATGGAATGGAATACTACTCATCCATAAAAAATAAAAAAATTACCATTTGCAACAACAAGGGAGAGCATTGTGCTCAGTGAAATATTCAGACAGAGAAAAACAAACACTATATTATTTCACTAAGATGTGGAATCTAAATAAAAAATACAGCAAATTAGTGAATATAACAAAAAAGGAGCATACTCATAGATATAGAAAAAAAGTTAGTAGTTACCAGTAGGGGAACATCAGGGCGTAGGGGCAGTATAGTGGTAGGGGATAATGAAGTACCCATTATTAGGTATAAAATAAGGTACAAGGATATACTGTACAACACGAGGAATATAGACAATATTTTATAATAAATATAAATGTATATATTCACAACTGTAAAATACAATATTGTACATAATCTATATTTAAATAAAAAATTATAAATTTTCAAAGTGCATGTAATTTTAATGTCATTTATTCATAGAAAACTTCTCTAAGAAAAAAATGGAAATAAAATATATGTGTGAGATAATAATGATCATACAGTGTAATGGGGAAAATATGTAAAATTTATGTATGGCTATGGCTAAATTAAATTAAAACTAAAGTATATATTTAATAAATACAATATGATAATTTATGAAAGTGTATTCAAACAATACTTTTTTTTTTTTCTTTTTAGGGCCACACGCATGGCATATGGAGGTTCTCAGGCTAGGAGTCAAATCAGAGCTACAGCTACTGGCCTACACCACAGCCATAGCAACGTAGGATCCTTAACCTACTGAGCAAGGCCAGGGATCGAACCTGTGTCCTCATGGATGCTAGTCAGATTCATTAACCACTTAGCCATGACGGGAACTCCTCAAACAATAAATGTTTTAAGGATGAGTATATATGAGTATGGGGATAATATTTTATTCTAACGTTTATTTATTTGCAATTAATATATTTTGGGTGTCTAAAGAGAATAAATTATAAGCTCATGATCCACGCCTTTTTTTAATTTTAATTTTTTTGTTTGTTTTTAGGTCACACTCCAAGTGTGATTGAATAGGAGCTACATCTGCCAGCCTATGCCACAGCCAGAGCATCACAGGATCTGAGCCACATCTGCGACCTACACCACAGCTGATGGCAATGCCAGATCCTTAACCCACTGAGTTAGGCCAGGAATCAAACTCATAACCTCATAGTTATTAGTCTGATTCATTTCCACGGTGACACAATGGGAACTCTTATACTTATTTTTTTAATATTTTTCAATTTCATTCTACTCTTCTGTAGGTAAGGTCACCTTTCTTTAATACTGTATTATTTAGAGAAGTTTTAAGTTAATAGTAAAATTGAGAGGAAGGTACAGAGATTTCCAATACATTCTGTGTACCCAAACATGCAGAGCCTCTTCATCATTAATACTGCCCATCAGAGTGGTACATTTGTCTGAATGTAGATTTTTGTGTGGACATGAGTTTTCAACTCCTTTGGGCAAGTATCAAGGAATGCGATTGTTGGATTATAGCAAACATTATGTTTCTAAAGTGGCTGTGCTATTCTGCATTCCTACCAGCAATAAATGAGAGTTCCTGTTGCCCCATATCCCTGCCAGCATTCAGTGTTGTTAGTATTCTGGATTTTGGCCACTCTAATGGGAGTTAAATGGTACCTCATTGCTGTTTTCATTTGCATTTCCCTGAAGACAAGATGATGTGGAACATCTTTTCATATGCTTATGTGCCATCTATACATTTTTTATGAGGTGTCTCAAAGTCTTTGGCCCACTTTTAAACAGCCTGGTTTGATTTCCTATCATTTAGATTTCTTTTTATGTTTTGCATAGCAGTCCTTTATCACATATATATTTTGCAAATATTTTCTTCTTCTTTGTGGACTGTTTTTATATCAATGTATGAGCAATTACTAGTTGATATTAAAAACGAGGTAGAATTTGTCAAGGTTTGTGCATTAAAACCAGCAAACAAAACATGCTGGTTACAATGTACTCTGACATAAGTAAAAATTATTTAAATCTAATTATGAATAATGGGCTAAACTTTCATTTTGATTGGTGAAAGATATATTCTGTACGTGGATGGGATTTGAAATATAGAAACAAGAGTTCCAGTTGTGGCTCAGTGGGTTATGGATCTGATTAGAATCCCTGTTCTCACTCAGTGGGTTAAGGATCCATTGTTGCTGTGAGCTGTGGTGTAGGTCACAAACACGGCTTGGATCCTGCATTGCTGTGGCTGTAGCTGTGGCTGGCAGCTGCAGTTCTGATTCGACCTCTAGCCGAGTAATTTCCATATGCCACAGGTGCAGCCCTAAAAAGAAAAAAAAGAAAGAAAGGAAAGAAAGGAAGAAAGGAAAAGAAAGGAAGAAAAAAAGGTGACAGAAATAAACATTCTGGACTACAGAACACACACCCCCTCATTTGCATCATCTTCTTAAAGCTAATGAATTTATGTGATTTTATAATGTTCCAGTTTATATTATAAATATATTTATAAATTATTATATAGAGATAAAATAGAAGCCTGTAAAGATCAAATTTTACGGCAAAATGCGTTAAATTTAAGAACTCATTTTGTTCCATATTTGGAGCTTTGGTTAACATATTGAAGAAAATACAAGTATCAGTCATCTATCTTGTATCATTGTGGCTGGCTAAGAAATTAACTAGCTTGAAATTTTATTCTTAAGATAAATTTTTAATTTTCTCATGAAGAATAAGATGTCATTTCCCTTGTGATATTTTGGTGACAGCAGTATTCTACAGGCAGAAACTAAATCTTTGATACAAGATGTTGAGTTTAGGTACCAATTTTTTTCAGCTCTGACTTTAATGAGTGGATTTGGACTCACAGCACAAAATGCTAGATGATGCATATTAATAACCTTTCTTTGGAAATAATGTAACAAATGCAAACAATGCATAGTTCATAAATTTTACTTCTCATCCAAATGTAACCTCATTCTCTCCCCCCAGACTGTCCCTCCTGCATTTTATTGATTGTTGAATGACAGCGTTGTCTTCTAGGTCAATCAAACTTGAAACATAGCAGTCATCCTGACTCATTCTTCTTAATCATCCTGAACAACTGTTTAATCAAACATTTTATGTATTTTACCTACTCAATCTCACAAATCTGAGATTTTTCCTTCCCAGTATCATTGCTGTTGGTGCCCATCTTACTTCAAAAAAAGGAAAGAAATAAACAATAACTTCCTCTAGTCTAGCATACTTCCGAATCCCTATGATAGGAATTTTCTTAGGATACTACAACATTCAACTCTAAATATAGCAAAAAGTGCTTTCTAAGTATAAATAATTAGAATTTTATTGAAAGCAATACTTTGTGTTTTCTAAGAATGGTATTTAAAATTTGATGGGGATGAGGAGAAAAATTCATGATAAATATTCTTTCAAAATTTGGTAAAAAAGGATATATTCAAATGGAGATGGTGAAGTAATACTAGGGACCTAAAAGTAACCAAAGCTCCAAGATATTGTCATGCAAGAAGGGAAGAAAATTAAGTAGGGCAATTTCTTTTTTCCATACCCCTGGCACGTGGAAATTCCTGGACAAAAGATCGAACCTGCACCACAGCTCCAACCAGAGCCACAGCAATGACAACGCTGTGTGATACTTAACCCACTGAACCATGAGGGAACTCCAAGTAGGGTACTTTTTTTAATTAAACAATTTAAAATATTAAAAATATTAACATTATTTAAATTTCCTGAACTTGAAAGAATGAAATATAAAAGAAACAATCATTTAATTATGTCTTGAGTATTTTTGATACATTAGTAAACTACTTTAAAGCGGCTTTCTATGAAGAAATGCAGAATAAACATGTTAGGTTGAACATTAATTCATTCTTCTTAATTATAACAGTTTTAGGTAAGTTGAAAGATGTATTTAAAATTATGCTACCGTTTTTCCTGTTTTTCCTTTTCCTTTTAAGTCAAGAGTTGCAGCACTGCAATTCCCCCCGCCCAGTGCTCTAAATCTCAGGTTGTGGAGTTCACTTTTCTCATTTAAAGGTGTGAATATAACTGCTATAAATGACTCGGCCATCTCTAGAATCATAACACAGCTGTCTGATTTCAACCTATGGTGGTAAGTAGCTGTCTTTCTGAATCAGCTCCTATTACTGACTGTGATGACCTCAACTCCATATTGATTTGGCCACCATTACATGAAGAAGACTTCTATTACCTGCTGTCTCACCCAGTACTATGAGTTTTCAAATTATTTTCTACAGTATTGGTAGCAAATAATTTTATCCTCTGAAGAAGCATAAAACTTAGAGAGAATTTCAAAACACAATAGGGCAAGAAATGCACTCTTAGTTTGCAACCACATTTTAAAAAGATAAAGTTTTTTCTAGGTTGGTATCCTTTTCTAAAAGAATAATTAGCATATTAACCATATTGAAAAATTTGTTTTATAAAAGACATTTAACAAAGAAGAGTAACACATTTAATTATTAAAAATAATCTCCAGTGATATTGCTTTAGCTCCATCTTGGTGTTACTATTATTACTGGTTACTATTACTATTAATAAACATACTAAGAAAATCACCTTTTGGTGAATAGGTATTTATATTTTTATATATGAATAGTTTCTAACAACCACAACCACAGACAATTAACAGACATTTCAAATATCCCAAATAATTCTGTCATGCTGCTCCTACAGTTGTGTCTTTTCTAGAATGTCAAGTAAATCATAGATGATATCACCTTTTAAGTCTGGATTCTTGCACCTAGTATACTGCCTTTGAGAATTTTTCTCATTGTGGCTAGCCAATAACCTGATTGAATGATATAACACTGTTTAACCATTTACCTGTTAATGAATAGTGAGGCTGTTTCCAGGTCTTGTCAATTATCAATAATGCCACTTTAACACATTTATATTTAGGTTTTCTATGAACTTATCTTCATTTCTTTAGCATTAATACTTAGAATAAATGCTAACCCAGGTGATTCAGTAAGTATTTTTAAGTTTAAAATAAATTTCCACACCATAGTTCAGAAAAACAATATCATTTTGCATTCCCATTAATGCTTGACTGTTTCTACTGTCTTGCATTATTCCTTTTAAATTTTAGCCATTCTAATATATTGTGTATTCATTATTTTGTGTATTTTATTGTGTATTCATTAATTTGGATTTCCATAATGATGAAATAACTAATAACAATGAACATTTTTAAAATTTCCTTATTTACATCTCATCTATCTTCTTTGGTGAAGTTCCTGTCCAAATCTTTTGTCCATTTTAACAAGCCTATCAAAAAATGGGCAGAAGATCTAAACAGACAATTCTCCAAAGAAGACATACAGATGGCCAAGAAACACATGAAAAGATGTTCAACGTCACTCATTATTAGAGAAATGCAAATCAAAACCACTCTGAGGTGCCACCTTACACCAGCCAGAATGGCCATCATCCAAAAATCTACAAACAATAAGTGCTGGAGAGGGTGTGGAGAAAAAGGAACACTAGTACACTGTTGGTGGGATTGTAAATTGGTGCAACCACTATGGAAAGCAGTATGGAGATTCCTCAGAAAACTAAACACAGAACTACCATTTGATCCAGCAATCCCACTCCTCGGCATCCATCCAGAGAAAACTATGACTCACAAAGACACATGTACTCCAATGTTCATTGCAGCACTATTTACAATAGCCAAAACATGGAAAAACCTAAATGTCCATTGACAGAGGAGTGGATCCAGAAGATGTGGTACATATACACAATGGAATATTACTAAGCCATTAAAAAGAACAAAATACCAGCATTTTTTTGCAACATGGATGGACCTAGAAACTATCATGCTAAGTGAAGTCAGCCATACAATGAGACACCAACATCAAATGCTTTCATGGACATGTGGAATCTGAAAAAAGGACAGACTGAACTTTGTAGAACAGATGCTGACTCACAAACAGTGAAAAACTTATGGTCTCCAGAGGAGACAGTTTGGGGGGTGGGGGAATGTGCCTGGGCTGTGGGATGGAAATCCTGCGAAATCAGATTATTATGATCATTATACAACTACAGATGTGATAAATTTGAGTAATAAAAAAAATGGAAAAAATAAATAAATAAATTTTTGGATTGTTTGTTCTAGTTCTGTGAAAAATGTCATGGGTAATTTGATAGAGATTGCATTGAATCTGTAGATTGCTTTGGGTAGTATGGCCATTTTTACAATACTGATTTTTCCAAACCATGAACATGGAATATCTCTCCATTTCTTTACATCTTCTTTGATTAAAGTTTTACAGTTCTCGGCATATAGGTCCTTTACCTCTTTGGTCAGGTGTATTCCGAGGTATTTGATTTTGTGAGGTGCAATTTTAAAAGGTATCATATTTTTGTATTCCTTTTCTAATATTCCATTGGTAGTATAAAGAAATGCGACTGACTTCTGAATGTTAATTTTATATCCTGCTACTTTGCTGAATTTATGAATCAGTTCAAGTAGTTTTGGGGTTGAGTCCTTAGGGTTTTCTATGTATAGTATCATGTCATCTGCATACAGTGACAGTTTTATCTCTTCTCTTCCTATATGGATGCCTTTTATTTCTTTTGTTTGTCTAATTGCTGTGGCTAGGATTTCCAAAGCTATGTTGAATAGCAATGGTGCTTAATCTCTAGAATATATAAGCAACTTTTACAACCCAACAGCAAAAAAGCCAACAACCCAATGGAAAAATGGGCAAAAGACCTGAAGAGACATTTCTCCAAAGAAGATATACAGATGGCCAGCAAACACACGAGAAAATGCTCAACATCGCTGATCATAAGAGAAATGCAAATCAAAACTACCATGAGATACTACCTCACACCAGTCAGAATGGCCATCATTAAGAAGTCCACAAATAACAAGTGCTGGAGGGGGTGTGGAGGAAAGGGAACCCTCCTGCACTGTTGGTGAGAATGGAAGCTGGTACAGGCACTATGGAGAACAGTTTGGAGATACCTTAGAAATCTATACATAGAACTTCCATATGACCCCGCAATCCCACTCTTGGGCGTATATCCGGACAAAACTCTACTTAAAAGAGACACATGCACCCACATGTTCATTGCAGCACTATTCACAATAGCCAGGACATGGAAACAACCCAACTGTCCATCGACAGAGGATTGGATTCGGAAGAGGTGGTATATATACACAATGGAATACTACTCAGCCATCAAAAAGAATGACATAATGCCATTTGCAGAAACATGGATGGAACTAGAGACTCTCATACTGAGTGAAATGAGCCAGAAAGACAAAGACAAATACCATATGATATCACTTATAACTGGAATCTAATATCCAGCACAAATGAACATCTCCTTAGAAAATAAAATCATGGACTTGGAGAAGAGACTTGTGGCTGCCTGATGGGAGGGGGAGGGAGTGGGAGGGATCGGGAGCTTGGGGTTATCAGACACAACTTAGAATAGATTTACAAGGAGATCCTGCTGAGTAGCATTGAGAACTTTGTCTAGATACTCATGTTGCAAAGAACAAAGCATGGGGGAAAAAAAATGTAATGTATATAACTTGATCCCCTTGCTGTACAGTGGAAAAATAAAAACAAAAGCAAAATAAATAAATAGAAATTGTGTGCTCAATATATACAGACATGAGTATAGATATAGTTTTTAAGATGTAACTTGTACTGATTTTTTTAGCATTTTATGATGAAGTCAAGTTTTTTTTAAAATTAAGTGAATTTAATAATATACTTGTTTAATATAATTTAATATTTTCAATATTGACTGATCTCTACAGAAAAGTCTTCCAAAATGTTCCTGGAAGGAGGATAATTTTTGAAATTGAGCTATAATTGACATATAATATTATAGTAGTTTCAGGTGTTCAACATATGATCTGATATTTGTATGTACTGCAAAATGATCATGGAAACAAGTCTAGTTAATATCCATTACCATACACAGATACAATTTTTTTTCTTGAAAACTTTCAAGACCTACTCTTCTAGAAATTCAAATATATCATGTAGTAATATTAACTATAGTCACCTTATTGCATATTATATCCCTATGACTTATATATTTTATAATTGGAAGTTTGTACCTTTTTACCATCTTCACCCATTTCATCCACCCTTACTTCCTGCCTCTGACAATGACCAATATCTTCTCTGCATGTACTAGATAATTTTACAGTCAAATGAATTTATGAAATACTATATTATATTCAGAACTACACAGTACAGGTATACAAAACAGGCTATCCAGTGCAAAAGTGTCCCACTTAAAATAAATAATTCACAATGCATATACATATTGATAAAGAGTAAGGACAAGCAAGAGATAACAGGCCCCTTGAAGAGATCTGAAAGCAGTAGAGGAGAGACGCCCCCTTCTCATAAATTCACAGATTTTCATAAGGCCACAAACTCCCCTGACACACATGGAAACCTTTTCTAATGGAATGAGTCCGTTCTGACATGCATCAGATGGACTATGTCCTCAGGTCCTTTCTTTTCCAATCTGTCACTTCATGGTTCTTGATTCTTACACTTGGCTAATATCAAATCCAATAACTTTCCTTCAATTTAGGATGAAAAAATTTTGGATTATTTCTACTACTAATGGTATAAATGTCAGACCAAACCAAACTCCTGACATGTGCGGGTGTAGGTTGGAGCATGGATACAAGAATGTGAAGACACAGGGCCTCTGTCACCAGGATTCTCCTGCAAGGCCAAACTGCCAGGGGACTTCTTCCTCATTTGCATACAGGTTCTATATAGACTATCCCTTTCTTGAAGATGCAGAACACATACATAAAATTAAAATTAAAAAAAAAACTGTAGCAGGAAATAAAAAAGATAAGATATGTTTGGACTCAATATGTAACACATAGGAATAATGTCTGGCCTAATTATCTTCTTATTGAAGATTTATGATGCTTATTAAAACAAATTAAAAGTCATCACAGTTTTGAAAAGATACATTTTAATTTGACACAATATTAACAAGCTCACTTAATTTTGTTTACTTAATTTTTTATCCTACACAACATTCTTGACTGTACCTTAAGAAATTGAATTTTGTCTTATTTTTTTCCCCTCCTTTCTTTTTTTTACCCCTACGTCTAAGCATGGGGACTGGGATTTTTTTGGTGCTTAAATAAATGATCATTGAGTTTAAATAAAATAAACCTATTTAAAATTTTAATTATCCTATAAGGGTGTATTTTTCTTAAAACTAAAAAAAAGACACTGTAATTTAAAGAAGTTCTGTTTAAAATAGGAACTAAAGAATTTAAGAGACACCACTGTGACATTATGTGTGAATAGGTAGTTTCCTGATGGTAGTTTCTAGTAATGTCCAATTTCTTTTAAGAGTTGTCCAAGTAGCTCTCAGCTTCCTAAGTTTACATTCACTACCATGAATACTACTAGGCTGTTTATGGTAGCCCTCCTTTTAAGATCTGTATCTAAGTAAACCATGCACAGAACTTTCAGAAAGGTGCCCCAACTTCTTCAGATAAATGTCTATAAGTGTATTTTACATACCACATTTTGTCGTATTTGTACACAACTCATTTTTGCTTACTCAGAGGCAAAACACAATACTGATATCTCTTGAGATCAGGTTCAAACATCAAACTTTCAGAGTTTTCCTTTCCTGTCTGTCATACAGTGTAAAATATGTCCGACAGGCAATTTCTCAACTCAGGTACTCACCGGACCTTGAAACATCCCAGAGGTCTTTCAGTTCCCTAAATAAAACCCATAGCCATGAGGAAAAACAAAGTCCAGCCAGACCAGACTTGGGCATCCCATAGGTCTTTCATGCAATCTAACTCAGACTAATCTCTAATAATTGCATGTATATTTAAGGTTATTGCACAGATTACTTTTAATATATCTGTGCTCGCCATCTGCCATACCGCTTGAGGAAGTGACACTGAGCATTTGGGAATTCTTTTTTTAAAAGCAATAATGTTTTATACTTCATAAAGTAAGAATGAAATAAACCCTTTTAATTTTAATCACACGTGAGGCATTTATATTACACCAGTTCTGGGAATATTATGTTTCTCTTGCTTAGGCAAATTATATATGAAAGGAATATATGCAAGTACGCACACACAAATATACCACCTTTCAATAAATTATTTCATTTTTACTGACTTTCTTAAAGAACACACTTTTTGTTTTCTGGGTTTTTTTTTTTTTAATGTAACATCAATTCAGTCAGAAGAAAGACAGGAATTCCACTTTCCTGGGCAGATGTCAAAAACATTTAAACAGCTGTCAGACCAGTTCAAACTGTCATCAGAAGTGACCTTAAACCAAGTTTAGTTTTAAATGTAATTTTTAAAAAAAGAGATGAAAAAACAACACAGTGCCGTTATGCAGCTGTCTGAAATATTAAATGAAAGAATGAACATCTGTTCAGTTGCTCTTCAAACTTTAATGGTTTGGAGAGAAATTCTGTTGTCTCAGATCTTTAAGAACATCTGAGGCCCATACAGCTTCAACACCTGTGAAAGATTCTCTCAAAATGTACATTCCAACTTCAAAGTCTTTTACTACTGTTCTTTGCCAAACATATGGCAACAAACAACAGAACATATTATTAATAATATTTATGATATTTAAGGACCTCTTGTAGTGTATATTTTAGAGTGAGGATAAAATCCTTTGGGCTTTACTACACTTTTTTGCACAGAAAAAAATTTTGTATTTGTGTTGGAAATACTAAAATGGAGCAATTTGATAGCAAACAATTGAAATATCATGTTTAGCTTGCCTGAACATCAGATATTTAAAATTACGTGTTTTAGAATTAGCTAGACATATGGTATAGTAATTTAAAATTCGGTTCTCTTAATATAATTACTTTACTGTGTATATATGAAAATCATTCCTTCTATAATTAAAAAGAAATCCCACACAGAGAAGTATCAGGTTTATGTTAATGTATTCTTTGAATAAAAACTATCTTACCGATATAAATAAAATAGTTACAGACATATATTTGCTTAGTTAATATAAACATGTATTTTCTGCTAATGTCTTTTAAACACATATGCCTGTATGTGAGTGAGCATGTAAACATGTGTGCCTGTGTATGTGTAATGGACTTTCTACATGCTAGGTAGTGATATAATACTCCAAATTTAATATGCAAAATCTGAACATGGAGAAATTTCTGTTCCCAGATGCTTTCTCTAAGCTGAAAGCATTTTCAACTTCCCCATTGATCTTTTGCATCTTTGAAGAAAGAACAAATTTAGTATTTAAAATCCTAATGGCTATTTTAAGCCAGAATTGTTCTAAGTTAAATAGGAAATTTGGAGACCTTGCACACCACTACACGTTAGAGTTCTGAAAAGAAGCTATAATACACATTATACCAGAAGAATAGAAACAGATTTTAAATGAAAAATACTAGTGAAAACAGAGAAGATTTTATAGAGAAACTATACTGTATGCCTGGAGACATGAATGATATTTCTTTATACTTATGTTAGACTTCAAAATTCAATTTCTTCATTCTCCTAGCTCTAAGTTATATCCGAAAACACCACAAACTGTTTTAAACTTGAACTCCCTCAAATTCGGTGTAGTTGGATTAGTATTTTTACGTTTCTCAAAAAAAGGAAAAGAAACCTATAAACTAGTAATGATGAGCTATAATTTCATGTCATTTGCAAAGAGATTGTTAGAAATATGTCTTTTGTTATTATTCAGAAATAATAATAGAAATATGTCTTTTTTTATTATTCAGATCCTCTCTAAGAGTAACTATCCTTCAATTAAATTGTAAAGACTAAAAATGAACAGCATAAAAAAGAAAAGATGCTAAATCTTCTACTTTAATTACACTATGTTTTAGTCTATGTTTAATTTAATCTTAATAGAATTAATAGAGAAAAAATTATCAAGATATTTACTGGATGAAATACCTAAGATTTTTGCAGCTGAATCTGGCAGCTTGAAAGATAATGTCTTGTTTTTGGAGTAATAGAAATAACCTCTTCCCTGTGCAATAAAATTTGAAATATTACATCAGTTTGTTTCTCTCATTCTTTTAATGGAAGGCAGTTTAAGGGCATGCCTAACAATAATTACTTAAAATTTATCTAAAACATTCAAAATATCCAAATACTAAGGCAAAATACACAGAGATACACAGACACACATACTCACAGATATACCTGTATGTATGTATGTAAACATCTTTCTATATTTATATATAAATTTAATCAAACATCTTATATGTGTGTGAATATATATTGTCTATCCCTTCTATCATCTATTCCTCTTTACGGACACATTATGCATACGTATTTACTCCCTCTCATGCATAAGCATGTGTCTTTAATTGCTCAGTTTGGTGCCTTTTACACAAACATCTTTGTTAAATAAGACATGTGATTATAGAGCTCCCACTATGATGAAGTGGGTTAAGAATCCAACTGCAGCAGCTCGAGTTGCTGAGGAAGCATGGGTTGGATCTCTGGCCCGGCTCAGTGTGTTGAAAGATCTGATGTTGCCACAGTTATGTCATTGCTTGTAGCTGCAGGTTGGATTCAATCCCCAGTCCAGGAAGTTCCATATGCCATAGGTTAGGTCATTAAAAAAACAAAACAAAACAAATAAAAGTGATTATAGACATACACTTAAAACAATATATAGAAGAAAAAATCTCCTTCTTGTTAGAAACAACACAAAAATATAATAAAGAGGATTTTAAAGTGAAAATGCTAAAGTCTCCCTTGATTTTTGTGATGATACATGTTTGACCTTTGATCCTGCAGTAAATAAGCTTTTTGTTCAGTGTTTTTGCTAGTTAAGATACTATGTGCCAAAATATTTAGGTAGTAAAAATGTGATAGCTCATTAGCAGATGGTTTACTGTCTGCATGTAAAGCCCAGTATGGATTCCCTCTTGGCACCTATGACTGAATGCCATTTGGAACACATTTCTATAAGGACACCTTGGAGGAAATGGTTTTATGTAAACTGACTGTATGTACTGTTAACAAAAATTATGGATTGGTATCAGAGAAAGGCAGTATAAACATATTTGATAATTACTTACAATGTATTTGCAAATACCATTTCATTGAAACAAATAGTATTTGGCTCTATGTGTTGTCAGTTATTCCTGGCACTTCATAAATCTTGGCAGAGTTTAAGGTTTGAGTGGAACACAATTTAAACTGTCACATCAAATTGGGGAGAATTATCTAAACAGAATCTAGTTAGAGCAGAAAGATGGAACAATTAAAAAATGTGTCAGCACAGCTCTCATTTAGAAACAAAATGATCTGTCTTCAATGGACTTTTGTTATAAGTCAAGCCTTGATACAACAGTGCTTTACATATGGACATGATATTTGATACCAACACCTGAAGAGAATGAAAATTGAGAACTAAGAGACTATTTGAAGAAATGAAAGTACACTAAGCATACACATATCAGGTACAACTGGAGATGGACACTTAGTGGTAAGTTATTAAAAGAAATGTGTCTAATTCAAGAAAAAAGTAGGAATTTAATTCTTCAACTTTTTTTTTTCTTCCTATGTTTGTTAGTCTGTAGAACGGTGAAATTCTCTTAAATATACAGGGGCATCGAGACAGACTGCCTGTTTTAAATCCTGGAACTAAACAAGATTTTAGTTAGGGTATTCAGATTTTTTTGGAGCTCCATTTTCTCAAAAGTAAAAGGGAGATTAAAATATTCCAATTTTTACTGCTGACATACAAATTAAATGAGGAAATGCATATTAAATTTAGCAACAACAACTAATTTGGGGGAATCCTCTGGTGGTACAGCAGGTTAAAGATCCAGTACTGTGATTGCTGTGGTGTGGGTTCCATTTCTGGCCTGGGAACTTCCACATGCTGTGGGCATGGCCAAAAAACCTGAATAATTAACAAAAGAACACATCTCTAAATGTTCACAATATGCCAAGCATTCTATTTTAAACACTTTATGGGTAAGAGCTCATTTAATCATCACAAAAATGTTAGGAGGTAGATTCTCATCTTATTCTTATGTTAAATGACTAATTTAGGCACAAAGACTTTATATAATACATTCAAGGTCATATAGCAGGTTAATGACAGATCATGTACAGTACTTAGGCTACAAGTCTGGCCTCTTAACCACTATACTGTTTATTTTAATACATTATTGTTTTCTCAATGTTAGTATTTAGAGGATCCCAGATGAGATTTAAAAATGTATTATAATGCCTGCTATATAAAAGAATACACTTGAATTTGTGATTTTATTGAAAATATCAAAATTTTCTTTGATTTCTTATTTTTTCCTTAGCATTGTTAGTCACTTTAAAATCTCATAAAATAAAGTAGACAAATCTAAGTCACTTTAAAATCTTGTAAAATAGACAAATCTAAGTTATTGTTGACTTTGTCCCAGGCCAGATATAGCAAGCCCACAACATGTCCGTTTGATTAAAACACAATACAGAAAATAAAATTATACAATGAGAATTTAGGATTTTATTTCCTTTTAAAAGAAAGTCCATTATTACTATAGTTAAATATAAACTTTTAAAAATAATTCTAAAATTAAGTTTCTTTAGAGATTAAAAATATAGTTTGATACCTTGAGAAACAATAGCAAAAGTGGACAGAGGGATAAATTAAATTTTAGGTTTATAGCTAAAATACTATTAATCTAAAAATAAAACTAGGGGAGTTCCTGTCATGGCTCAGTGGTTAACCAATCTGACTAGGAACCATGAGGTTGCAGGTTCCATTCCTGGCCTTGCTCAGTGGGTTAAGGATCTGGCGTTGATGTGACCTGTGGTGTAGGTAACAGGCGTGGCTCAGATCCCGCGTTGCTGCGGCTCTGGCGTAGGCCAGCGGCTATAGCTCCAATTCGACTCCTAGCCTGGGAACCTCCATATGCTGTGGGAGCGGCCCAAGAAATGTCAAAAAGACAAAAAAAATAAAATAAAATAAAATAAATAAAAAATAAATAAAAATAAAATTAAACTAGTCTTATTTGGAAAAATACATTATTTTTTGGTTTCTCTTTTGCCTAATTCACTGGATAAAAATATGGCTATTGTCAGAAGACAACTTTCTGTAAATTTTGTAATCTCACAGATGAAGATCAGGACTCATTGATAATAGCAACAAAAGTATCCTGTTTTGGCTCCCTCTGTTCTTTCTCTGCATGAATGAAAACTCTAGCAATCCCATGATCCTCTGTTAACTAATAATCCATAATCTTACAGTCCCTTAAACTGCAAACATGATTACTAATCTGCACTTAGAATATTAGGTTTTGTAATACCCAAGTTTCTAATTTCTTTCAAAGTTACACACATCTTCTCCTCGCCTGCTACCATGAGGTCCAGAGAAATGTCTCATCTACTTGAAGGGGAATGTTGTTTCTCGGTCAGCTTTTCTACTGTAAGCTTGTTATTCATTTTTTTATAGTGTATAATCAGTTCAAATTTTTACATAGAATTATAGCATGGCAGTACCTTTTTTCAAAGAAAGCTACTTAATATTTTCTCAGGTCAGAATGTAATACCAATAATTTTAGATACTTGATGTGAGCGAGGCATTTAAATATGTAAAACTGATTCTTAGCCATTTAATTTTTGCAAAATGGTCTTTCTCACAATATACTTTTGTATCTGATTCTTATTTTAAGGCATTCATCAAAATGTTCATGTTAAGATTCTTTTTCACTGTAGGAGTTCCCATTGTGGCGCAGTGGTTAACGAATCCGACTAGGAACCATGAGGTTGCGGGTTCGATCCCTGGCCTTGCTCAGTGGGTTGAGACTGAGCTGTGGTGAAGGTTGCAGACGCGGCTCGGATCCTGCATTGCTGTGGCTCTGGTGTAGGCTGGTGGCTATGGCTCCGATTTGACCCCTAGCCTGGGAACCTCCATATGTCGCGGAAGCGGCCCTAGAAAAGGCAAAAAGACAAAAAAAAAAAAAAAAGATTCTTCTGCACTGTAATTCATGTGAAGGAGAAGGAAGAAGAAATATAAATAACTAGAATACTAATAAGTCAAATTTTCCAATGGCTAACATACTAGTTGACATGCTCTCTTTACTAGGTCAAGAGAGCCATTAGTGTTCTTAATATTAAATATGTTTAAACAGTAACTACTTTAAAAGTGCAATTGCTTTTAGAAATGCAGGGTTTTGTCATATAGGACATATTTGCACTACCATTGCCTTTCCTGACAACAACTGACTTATAAATTAGATTTTGCCAGATATGGTAGAGTTGTTCTTCAAAGTATTTAAACAGTACACAACAAATTCAGTTTTTCAGTCAGAGTACAAATAAGAGCCATATTGGTTATGGGGTACAAGACCTGAAAAGCAAAATGCATGGCAATTATGGAAAGATATGATACTCCTTTATGTAGAGATGCTCTTCTTCACTAATCCTTTCTCATTCTCATGAATACTGACTGTGTTAGGTGTTAGTCCCTATCTATGAACATCCACCTCCACAAATACATGAAGCAAGTGAGTATGAATGTATACTTGAACATTTGTAGCAAATAGTTTTCCTAAATGGGTACCATTTTTTTTCCTCAAAATCCAGGCAATCCCCCATTTGCAATATATATATATATAGCAATAAAAGTGATTTTGACATCTGATAATAATCTCAATACCTATTTCAAAATAAATAATTTTTAAATTAGTTGTCAATATCCCAATAACTAAATAGTTACAGCATCTTTTCAAAAACTTGAAAAGTTGTCACTCCTGGATCCAGTGCTAAATTTTTCCAGAGAAAAATTACCTGGATTTGGTGGGGGGGGTGCAAGTGGTAGGGATTATTCTGGCCAAAGAAATAGAGGACAAAGGCATTTTTGTATACTAAAGGGAACCATCCACTAGAAATATGATGTGGAAAAGAGAAAAGAGGCTGACCTGAGTAGTATCTTGAATAGGCAATGGAAGAAGATATAAATTAAATTTGTGAAAAAGTTGGCCTTAATGGATGTCTACACAGCTTCTGCACTGTCTGTCCTGTAACAGGCAGGAAAGCAGAGTAGATGGATTCAGATGCTGAAAGATGGGTGACTGTGGTTGTGAGAGCTTGTAGAAGTTCTCTCTGATTGATTCTATTTTCTCTTTGAAATGGAGAAAAAAGGACTCATCTAAGAGTTAGGAAGGATAAGGAGCTGTTGAAATATTATGCAGAAATAAAGGAAAGAGTGATCTGACCAGAGAAGTACAATATGAGTCCTGGATAGGATTAAGGATTCCCTTGCATTCATAATCATAAAATGAGACCAATCGATAAAGTTGCTGAACATTCCCAGTGGAGTTATTTCATCTCTGTGAACCAGTGTTCACTAATAAAATGGTGCTTTAGTGTTACTCACTTCCATTTAACTTTGATATAATTAGGGTACCTAAAAAAATCAAATTTTCATTGATTATATGCCACTGACTATAGCAATTGATAATTAACCAAATCTAATTAATGGGCTAACATCTTCCATGATATGTAACTTCACATGATATGTATTTCATGTGACTTTCACAGATCAGATTGGTAAATTCCCGTGAAACCTGACTCTGTGGAAGTGGTTCCATGTGTGATTGAGAGCTGCTGTCGTATTCCATCCCAACTTAAAAACTGCAAAATAATAGAATTTCCAGAGGTGTTTTCCAAATTATCCAACTAATATCTGAACACTGAGGCAATGTTCCAAGGAGTACAAGAAGCAGCATGTTTTAATCACATTCAGGAATCCTAAGGGGTATTCTCATATGTTTATAGAACTAAACAATGATCCTGCAGAAGATGTAACACTGCCCATGTCTGGAAAAAAAAATCAATAATATAGATTTGTTTCAAAAATTTGGTATTTTTTGGCTAAGGTCATTTTTTTCTTCAGTGTGAATAAACATTATTTCCTTTTTTCCAGTCCTTCTGAGGATAGCTGCACTGTTCTTTCTGGAAAATATCCCCCACTGCTGACTTATTCTAATCTGTAAAAGTGAAATTTGTAACCTGTCAGTGCACTACCAAAATAGAGCCCTTAATAATCATGCTATTTTTCTTATTTTTTATTTTTAAATTAGGATAGTGCTCCTTGTGAACTTAAAGTAATCTAATCACTTAAATTTTAAGGTAAATATAATTCATTCAAAAAAGATTTACCAGAAATATACTTAATGTGTTCTGTACTAGTTGTGGTGGGTGGAGCATATGAAAACAGGAAGACTATTTTGAAGGGTAATTTACAGAATAACTAAGTTGAGAAAGTAATGAGTCATAAAGGGTTAACAAAAGAAGAATTATGAGGACTCAGGTGAGAATGGGGGCATTTTCATATATTTAGGGTGGGCTTCTTAGGTGAGTCAGAATTTGAACCATGCTTTCAAATGTGCAGAGGATTTAGGAAGGGTTCAAAGGTTACTGTGAGGGTACACACATAATCTTGAATCATATATGAGGGACATAAGTTTATTCTGATTGAATGAAATAAGGAATAAAGCTAGAAAGATATTTGATTGAAAGTATGGAACTCCTAGATACAGTTTTCACATTATTAAAAAAAAGTCATCAAATATATATTGGAAAGAAAACAGATTTTATTTATTTTTTTTATTTTTATTTATTTATTTATTTTTGTCTTTTTGCTATTTCTTGGGCCGCTCTCGCGGCACATGGAGGTTCCCAGGCTAGGGGTTGAATCGGAGCTGTGGCCGCCAGCCTACGCCAGAGCCACAGCAACGCAGGATCCGAGCCACGTCTGCAACCTACACCACAGCTCACGGCAACGCCGGATCGTTAACCCACTGAGCAAGGGCAGGGACCGAACCCGCAACCTCATGGTTCCTAGTCAGATTCGTTAACCACTGCGCCACGACGGGAACTCCAAGAAGACAGATTTTAAACTGTGTTGTACAGAGATTACTTTGCAGTTGGGTGTTAGATTCCCTGGGCAAGTTTGAAGGCCAGAGAAACAGGGAAGTGATATTACAATAGCCTGTGCATGCTTGTTATATTTCATAAAAAGAGAATCAAGAAGAAAGACTAGGGTTGAGTAACACTGGAGAGATAGATTACATGTAGGCATGGAGTACAAAAGAAGTGGAATTATTTTAAACATGGATGATTGGGAGGATATTAACACTATCAAAAAATAAACATATAAGTAGGAAGAGCTGTTCCAGAAAAGAAGAAAAAGTTAAATTTGTATGTGAGTCTGAGACTTTCAAGTGGAGACTTTGATTACACAGTAGCTCCCTCTTATCCACAGTTTCAGTTCCCATGGTTTCATTTACCTGTGGTCAACCGTAGTCTGAAAATAATACATGGAAAACCCCAGAAATAAACAATTCATAAATTTTAAATTGCATGCCATTCTGGGCAGCATGATGAAATCTCCTACTACCCTACTCCATCCTTCCTAGATTTGACTCATCCCTTTCTGGTGTATTCTGCCCTTCAGTCACTTAGCAGCCATCTTGGTTATCAGATCGACAGTTTTCCCATCACTGCACTTGTGTTCAAGTATTATTATTATTATTATTAATTATTATTATTATTACTATTTTTCTCTACAATGGCCTGCAAACACAAAAGTTGTGAATCTGGCAGTTTGGATATTGTTTGCCTATATTATCAATTACACTTCACCATGGGTACGTATGTATAAGAAATAACATAGTTTGAATAGGATGCTGTACTATCCAAGGTTTCAGGCATCCACTGGGGTATCTGGGATGCAATAAGGGGGGGACTACCGTGCCTCTGTAAAATGAGCACTTTAAGGATAAGAAGTTACAGCTGTAGTTAGAGATAGAGGATTCACACATGCGTTTGAATCCCTGAAGCTGAAAAGCACAGTAAAAAAGTGCAAGGTAGCAAAGAAAAAAAAATAGGAAAATAATTCCTTAGGGAAAACCAATTTTGAAGTATGGAAAGAAACAAAACCACAGTAAAAATAAAAACTTGGATAGAGGTGTTTAAATTCATAAATCTACATATTTTCCTGAGAATTTTAGACATGCATGAAGCTTTAAATTATGTATATTTTATTTGTTTTTAAATTACAACTTGCAAAGTCAATATTTTGATAAGAAGTCAGTTTACAAGAACAATACCATCTTTTTGTAAGTTCAATTTTAAGGCAATCATGGAAAACTAAAAAGTGTACTTATCACCCTCCTCCCCTGAAAAGAAAATGTTATCATTGCAAGTATATATGCTACAGCACAAATATTGTGTTAATAGTTATGTTTAGTTCACAAATAGTTGGTGGCTATAAAGTAATCTATATGTAATAAGTACTCAAAATATTTGTCAAATTCAGTAGTGTGTTAAGAAATACAAACTGTTTAGAATTTAATTGAAAGTCAAATACTGAAATTAAACACAAAATGAAAGATAATAAAATTTTTGTTCATTAGAACCTTGATCATATTACCATAAAATTGTATTTGACCCAAGACACTATAATTTCTATTGATAAATGTGAAATAATAACATAGTTTTAATCAAAAATTCTCCCTATCATTAGGGATTGTAACTTAACAAAGATTATAAGTTTCTGTGTTTGTATTAAAATGTCACCTTCAATCATGGAAAAAAAAATGGAACTAATTGATACTTGGTTTTTCTTTACTTTAGGGTTTACAAAGCCTTTATTGAGCGCTGTAGCTGAAAATGCCATTTCCCATTTAAGAGCCATGATGGAA
The DNA here is from genome assembly GCF_016906955.1 of Phacochoerus africanus. Classification (NCBI taxonomy): domain Eukaryota; kingdom Metazoa; phylum Chordata; class Mammalia; order Artiodactyla; family Suidae; genus Phacochoerus; species Phacochoerus africanus. The sequence continues at coordinate 93,566,032 of NC_062553.1, forward strand.
GTCCTTTATGATATTTATTCCACCACAGATACCCTCAGGTTATATTTCTTCCCCTGTCCAAAAACATTTCCTTTTATTATGAGCTTGTCATTCTACTGTATTATGGACAAGTGAATGGTTTAGAAATCATGATTTCTTTTGTAACTATAATCAATCTAGATAAACCTCATAATTAGTTATTAAAATACATTTAAACTAAATGTTGATTCTAAAACATTGTAAGACAAGAGAAATGAAAGGAGAGAAACCTGAATTTGGAGGTAATAAGTTTTCTTTTGCTCACTGATAAAACAATGCATTCTATCACTAGTCAGGTTTACAACCTAGCTTACACAAGTCATTTAACTATCTCTTTGACAGTGTTAGAATTAGCACTATAACATAGGATATTTATTTCATGAACTATAAATACAAGAAGGCAAACTCTTTGGATGGAAAGACCTACTTGAAAGGATGACCCTGAGAAACCAGAAGGGTAACAACCCTATCTGTATGCTCTTGATCTAGGTTAAGTCTATTTTTCAACACATAGGTAATTAGGGAGAAACATACAATAAGAAAAGCAACAGTAGCTTAACCAACCAGATGGGCCTCATAACAAAACCTCTGACAAATACTGTCCTGTTAACCTATTCATCCTCATAAGGAAAAGAGCATATGCCTGGTGTTTTAAACTTTGGGAAATTTATGTAGCATAACATGAAACAATAAAATCTGAAGGCACAAATTGCCAATAGGGTATCTCAAAGAAATTTCAACCTGAGTACACTCAATGTTATAGTTGCCACATTTTTATAAAAAAATCCAAGTTGTAGATAAATATTAATTTTAGGAAGACCAAAATGGTAAGGGTTGAAATGTATGTTTAATATTCTCTAATCTTCGGGAAACGTTTTAAAACAAGACAATTTCTAACTGTGGTGAAATTTCAAAGTTAAAAAATTCCTGTTCAATCTATATATATTTTAGGGGAGCTTATTCATCTCTTTAATATTTTCATGCTAACAGGCTTTTCCCTAGGTACAACCATATTCCACAGCTATTCTAGTGACTCATAAATAATATAAATTTTTATCTTTCTTGAAATTTTCATTGAACAGTTGTCCTTTATATCCTGGTATATTCATAACATGGATATCCCCCAAGTCTTCTTTAACATGCTCAAAACAAGTATTTATTGTCATTGCTCTTTTAAATATAATCCCTGTCTTGATGATCTGTGAAGTCATTCATCCAGTCATATAATCATACAACAGACAAGACTTTTCCTTCTTCTCTACCTCACATGCAATCAAAAATAAATTGCATTGGTTTAACCCAACAAAGTCCTCTTTGAAATACATCTTTCCTCTCCAAGTAAATTTCTAATGCCTTAGATCAAGATCTCTTTGTTTCTTATTAAAGAAAATCACTACAAAAACTATCAAAACATGTGGGTAAATAGAAAAATGGTAAACATTTCACAGAAGTGAAAGAATACGTCACAACAAATTTGGCAAAGAGTTCAATTTAACTGTTATGCAAATGAAAATTCCCTTGAACAGTTGCTTTGCTTATGTTCATTTAGAAAAGAATAAAATGAAACATCTTACAGTAATGTTGATGACAACATCAGTGCATCAAATATTGCTTCAATTTACTTAAAATTTTGTGCAGAAACAAATTTGAAGAGCCATAAAAATTTAGATCTTTTGCACTGGGGTTTTGGATGGAAATGCTATAAAATTGGGTTGTAATGATCACTGTAAAACTATAAAGGTAATAAATTCATTGAGTAATATAAAAAATAAAATAAATAAAAAAGAGAAAAAAAATAAATAAAAGACCCTGAGGAAATCAAGAAAAAAAATTAGATCTTTTAATCTACTGAGCTCTTCTCACTCTCAATAATATATTCCTAGGAGGTGTTCACTCACCAATCTTTATAAATGTGAAATAATAAGAGAGAAGCTATAGATAAAATTAATTTTTCAAGAATAATGGCATGGCATAATTTTTCTAGCTGTGTTTACAAATGAGAGATGTGAATATTTACCTATGTATAAAGCACAGGGGAAAAAAAGCATAATAGAAAACAGATACTTTTATACATTTAAGAACCGTGAATTTGAGATGCCAAATCCAAGGTTAATTAAACTAATTAGGTTTATTTCATGTTCTAAAACAAAGTGTATAAAATTACATACTTTTTTCTGCATATTTTACTTCTCTATGAGCTAAATACATATTTAAAAAAACAATTACCAGTTACATGCATGTTCAATATAACTCTTTCACATATATCTTGAACATTCATCACTGAAAGAAATTTAACAATATTAAACTTACAGGCCAAGGAAGTTACGCTGATATGATATTATATGAATTTTCTTTACTGTTTAACCTAGCAACTACATTTATAGGAAAAATAAATTTTCCACTCAAAAGTCGTTTCTAATTGGAAAATATTGGAAAGTATATATGTTCAATGATAGAAATACTGATTAAAATAGACACCAGGACATCTATACAATATCAAGTACTTATCTAAAATTACTTAGGATAAGAATATCAATTAAGGGAGTTCTCGCTGTGGCTCAGCAGGTTAAAATCTGACTAGTATTCATGAAGATGCAGGGTCGATCCCTGGCCTTGCTCAGTGAGTTAAGGATCCACCATTGCTGTGCGCTGTGGTGTAGGTCACAGAAATGCTCAGATCTTACATTGCTGTGGCTGTGGTATAGGCTGGCAGCTACAGCTCCAATTTCACCCCTAGCCTGAGAACTTCCATATGCTGAGGGTGCAGCCCTAAAAAGGAAAACAAAAAAAAGAATATCAATTGATATTGAAATATGTTAACATATTTTCTTAAGTAAAAATTGGGTATGTCACATTCAGTAAAAATCAAATATTTGTTGAGAAGAAATACAGGAATTTTGAACATAGTTGTTCACATGAGGTTGCCCATTTTGCTGCATTATCCCATGAACTATAAAATTTCTGACCAGTACTCTGGGTTGGAGGAGTTTGCTATCCACAAGACCAGTAACATAATTTGTAAGCTTAGAACAAAATGAAACGGCAGAGATTCTTATTTAAAAATTATACAGAATTTCAAGACAGCAGAGCATAAAACAAAGCATGGGTCCCTTCTTGAGAGCAGGGCCCTGTGTAACTGCCCAGGTCACAAGCCCATAACACTGGCCCTAGCTGCCATACATGTCTGATCTATTTACTTCCATATTGTTGGGTGTTTTATGATTCTTTTTATTAATTTAGAAAAAATAAAGACATATTTTTACTATTTCAACAAATATTGAGCATCCTAGATGGTATTAAAACTTCCCTCAAAGTTTTCAGCTGTGTTAAGAAATTTGAAATTCTAAGGTGTGTCTTGAGCATCATGAGCTTCATTGTTATGATCTGCTTGAATATTACCTCCCTGTACTATAGCCTAAAAAGCACTCCAGGCAGAAAGTCAGGGGGTTACTAGGATTCCACCCAAGTACTCTTACTGCGTCAAAAATCAGTGTTCTATAATGTTTACCAACATCTGAAAATAATTTTGTTATATATTTTGTCCATTTTTGTGGTTGCTTAGGGTAAAAATAATGAACAAACTCAGTGACAGGTGGGACACTATCAAGAAGTCTAATAGCAAAAGCTATGTGTCTCATTCTTCCAGAAGGTGATATCAGAGAGTTTGGGCCATGAAAAAAAAATTGGAAAAATAATAACTGAAAAAAAAATCCTAAATTTGGCCAATTTAGTGAAATAAATTTACAGGTTCAAACCTCTAAGAGTACAAATTCAAAGAAAACCATGCCAAGATATATAATAAGTAAAATCCAAATAGAAAGCAAATATCACAAGGATTCTGAGTTTATCATAGGAGACCATTAAGGGTGCACATCCGTCTGTTTCGCAGCTAAATTTCCATTATTGAGGGCACTGCTGTGGGCAATGATGCCATTGCTAGTGCTGACTTGTCTTTACTCCTACGATGTCTATCAAATGCAACTCAGGATTGTTAACCTAAAAGAGAAAATTCTGGAGGACTTATGACTTTCATTCCTTTCTTTGAAGGTTTCTCTCCTCAGTGCGTACTTTGCATTTTCTGGCTGTCCTTCTCAGTGGGTTAGATTCATGTTGCTCAAGAGTCAGCTCTAAATCCAAAAGTGGAATTCATGGTGCGAACTTGAGATGGGAATTTTGTGTGATGAAGTGAGTTTGATCTCTGAAAACACTGACCACCACAGCTGAAACTGAAATTATACATGGGCTGGAGGGCTGTGCCCCGGGTCATCAGCAGCATATGCTGAAACCTGCTGTTAATCTTCTAAGTTTTTTGTTTTGTTTTTTTACCTTACTAGTCTTCTACTATTTCTTCTCCCATTCCTGTCTTTCTGGGTCAATGCCTTTTCGATTCCCTTAATTTTATATCACTGGGTGTTTTGGAGTTAAGAGAGGTAATTGCTGCTTAACTAGAGTTACCAAAGAAGTACACTTTTTTAAATTTTATTTTTTTTAATCTTTTTAGGGCCACACCCAAGGCATATGGAGGTTCCCAGTCTAGGGGTCAAACTGGAGCTGTAGCCGCTGGCCAATGCCGCAGCCACAGCCACACCAGATCCAAGCCACACTTGCAAACTATACCACAGCTCATGACAATGCAGGATTCTTAACCCACTGAGCGAGGCCAGGGATTGAACCTGTGTCCTCATGGATACTAGTCAGATAAGTTTCCAGTGAGCCACGATGGGATCTCCATTTTTTATTTCTTTTGCTTTTTAAAGAAGTACACTTTAATGTCTGTTTTTAAACAGATTTTTAACCATATATCTGAAAGGCTATAAAACAACATGCGTCCCAAATGCAACTAATTATCAAAGACTGATATTTGCAATCCATGGTCTAAAAAAATTAAATAATTCATTCAATTTGCTCACACATGCAACCTGAATAAAACTTACCTCTCAGAACAAAAATACACAGAAAATAATTGGAGATCTTACCTCAGTGAACTTAGCTATATGGAAACATAGTACCATTTTATAAAGGTAAATGTAAATTCAAAATAAACATATATGAAAGTTTAAAAATAATTCTAACTTTGTTTTCTATTAAAATATGTTTTGTAAATATTATATTAATGCAAAATTATGCAACAGGGAAAATGTTATCTGTACTTAAAATCATTATGACCTAATTCCTAGAACTATACATTTTTTTAGAAATATAAAATATACTTCTATGAATTTTAAGGTTAAATTTATGGAAATTATTTGTAATTTACTGATATACATTTGATGCTATACATTTTGTTAAATATCAACTGAGAATATTTTTCTTTACTTTTTTTAGAATTGAGAAAATGCCTCAGGGGGAAACGACAAGCTTTCTCTCTAACTGTCAAAAAATTTTATGACAATAGTTATTAAATTTTGTAAAAATATCAATTTTATATCAAGCCCTATCAAGTGGACAATTTTCATAGTCTGTTCACTTATTTTTGATGTTAAAGACTGTAAAATTCAAAAAACATGAAATAAAACAAAAGAACTGTGTTGGTAACAAAACAATGAATAATTTTACTGAACTGTCTTGTTAAATATCTCGGGCTTGACACATTGCTGGTTACGATGACAGGTTACATGGAATTACAGTACATGCTCACTTGGCTGCTAGTACATATCATCAGAGTGTTTCAAGCAAGAGAATGTTAAAAATTCATGCTGAACTAAATGTTGTATGGAAAAGAATCTATTAAGAGCTGCACTGCCATTCCAATATATGGTAATGCTATTAATTATGAAAAGATACATAATGTAATCTCACTTTTGCTAAGGATTTCAAGATACTAAACAATCTTTTACCAACTGCTGCACATTGGCTTTCCCAGGTAGCAAACTCTCAGATGGAGAATAGCACACAGAAATGTATTAGGGAATATTCTTGAGGCAAAAACCTCTGAAGGGGAAAGGAAAGAAGCAGGACCGGGTTAGTGGGAGAAGTTAGGCTGTGATGCAGTCTTAACAAAAACCTCAGCCAGTTTCAAGGGAATTACTACCCATTCAGAGCAGTTCTCAACTGGGGTGAGGAGGCTGGGCTTGTGTACCCTCATCACATGTAATTATTGTTTGTGGGCTACCTTAGAAAGACAAAACGTAACCTTAAGCGGAGGTGTTTGTTTGTTTGTTTTAGACGAGGCAAATGCAGAAGAGATCAGACAACTAAAAACATTTGTTGGGAGTGCTGCAAGGAACTGAAAGGGAAATCTGGGTAGTACGTCACACAATCCACTAGGATTTACACTTTCAGCTACATTGAGAGCAGACCTTTTATGAGTTCCAGGATCCTGGCATACTTATTATCTGAAGGGCAACATCAAATAGGAAGGTTAGTGAGACAAACTGTATCCCCCACTAAGGCAGCTGAGCTCTGGACTATAACTGGTATCCAGCATCTCTTATCATCTCCCTCCCTGTTGTCTAGTCGAGGTTCCCGGCAAACTAAACTAGCAATTCTGCTAGTATTGGTGGCTTCTCTGGTGGTGGGATTCAGACTCTCATTCATCAATGTGGAAGAATTCAATATTGTTAGCATGGCCAGCTGGTCCTGGTCTTTCTGGATGATGTTAAGATAGAAGAAGAAGAAATAACACAGCCCTAGGCAAGGCAGTAAATGAATGCTGAGATCTGTTCCAAGAATCACTTCAGATCCTCTGTTCTGATAGAAATGGAAAAGAACCAATTTGCCAGATCAATGGCTGCATACCATGTACCAGAGGCCATGTTAATTTTCTCTAGCAAAAATATCACATCTGGCAGAGAAGATATAGTTTATTACCTGGTTGAGTTTGCAGTTATCCACCTTCTGTCTCTAGGTTCCATCTGGTTTATAATTGAGCCAGATGGTTAAAATGCAGATATGATGAATCCTTGGATCCTTTAGATATTTAAGAGTTGTACTAATGTCTGCCATTTCCCATGGGATTCAAAATTTTTAAAAATCTACTTTATTGGCTGGAGGTTAGTATGTTGTTAATATCTATGTTATTCAATATATACTATTTATTTAGATATATTCATTTAAATATATAATAAATCTGTATTATAATATCTCACAATATTTATTTTGCCCTGAGAGCAAACTTGAGGTTTTTAGATTAGAGATCAGATTTATCACAGCAATAACAGCACTGGTTTCCTGTGCCCTAATCCTCAATGGGCTACAGAGGAGGACAGACGTCACCTGTACGTTTACAGGAGAGGGGCCTTTAATTATGTGACTGGAAGTTCGTATAAGAACTCTTTATACTACTCCCATTCAACTCCCCAATCTCCTACCCAGGAGAGAGGGAGAGAAACCTTCTTTAAAATGTAAGTAAATACTCTCTTTGAAAAGAAGCCTGTTTTTACAGCTTTTTGGAATATAAACAAATGCATCAAAGATTTATTACCTTTAAAATGTAATAATACAACTAGATATAACATCTTTAAAATGTGAACAACAAATAATACTGCAGGAAATGGCACATTCTCTGTCTTTAGAGTATGTCAGTTTTCCTTGCTCAAAAAAGTCCTGCCAATGCAGAAGTATGAAAACGTCTTCCCTACAGAAGATATCAGTCTTAGAAATATGCACTTGGGTTTCACTATGATAGCTCTTACCCTGCCAGGCAAGGCTCAAGAAAAGATTCTTCCAGTTACCCACTGTGTCTATTCCAATTGACATATATTTGGGGACTGAAGAAATAGACACCTGATGGGTTTGCAGACCCAGCAGACACACTGTGAGCTCAACCCACAGTGGTGAAATGCTCGTATATCCATTTGTCTCATCGTCCCCATGAGAACAGACGTCACCATGGCATGCCAGTGTGCTGCATACAATTGTAAATCTGTCTGATAAAAAGCACTGCTGTTATTACTATTCTGCATCCTCGATAATGCACACTGTAGCTCCTAAGAAACTTTTGGACTTTAAAACTGTATTTTCTTTTTCAGGGTTTACTAAGGTTATATTTCTACTTTTTGGTATTTTCATTTGAGATTTTTCTCTTTACTAAACAATTATGGAACATAAACATTTAACCCTATTCCACATTTCTGCCTCTCCCTCCTGCCCTACTCGAAGAGCTGTGCACACACACTGATGTGTACACATATCCACAAACCCCTAAACTCACTCTCCCAACTCCTAGATCCAATGTAGCTATATATTTATTTTTCAAACATTGTTGATCACTATGCACAACATTATAAGGAGCTAAATATTATTCATAGCTAATTCACTTAATGTTCTATGTTATATAATCTTTCCTATGTAATTTTTGAGTTCTCTTGTTTTTATTTTGTAATTTTTGTAATTCCCTTGAATTACTAGTTGCACTGTTTTCTACATCCGTTGATCTAAATTTATTTTGCTTTTTAATGCAACTTTTTGTTTTTGTGATTTCATTATAATGAAACAAAATATAATGCATATCCTATTTGATATAATGCAATGTATTCCCAGGAATTATTATTTAAATAATGTCACAACAATTCTGGTTCTATTTTCAGAGACAGCTTTGTTAACAATTTAGTATAATTCTGGTAGGAGTTTTCCCATGCACCTATGAATATATATTTATAATATATCCAAATGTGATAATAATAAATATACAAAGAGAAGTAGCATAGTATAATGATTATAGGTACAGTTCTGGTGACAGCATGCTTAGTTTTAAATCACAGCCATCCCACCTTCTTCATCTATAAAATGATATATATAATAACAACTACCTTATACCCTTGAAATATATATTTATATATATTTTAAGGTTTTGCCAATCTGTTATCATATACACTTAATTCTGTAGTATCATGGACATCTTCATAGAAATATAATATATATATTTATATATATTAAGATATATTTTAAAATATATATTTATATATATTTAAGGTTTTATATAAATATTATATTTGTATCATATAAATATAATATACATATTTTAATGTATATTTACATATATATTTAAAAATATACATTTTAAAGGTTTTGCCAATCTGTTACCATATACACTGAATTCTGTAGTATCATGGATATCTTTCTGTATCAGAATATATAAAAGTATCTAAAAGTAAATAATTGTGACTGCCCCATTTTGCAAACTACCCTAAATCAAATTATATTTACATAGAAATTGTCAGGAAATTACACAAAAGTTAAAGGAATACTGTCTTTGAGACATTTCATTTTTCTCTCTAAAAGTACACCTAATCCATAGTTAAAGAAGCACAATTTTTTTCTGATAATGTGTCAGTAAAAGTATTGACAGGTTATGCTACATGGGTAACAAATAGATTTATAAGACAGACTATTAAAATTTCAAGTTTAATCATTAGCCATACACATATAAGTAGGCACATGGGACCTTATCACGGTGTAAATTAATTCCTACTAAAATGAAATGATAGAAATTTGGAGAATGAAGGTAGATATTTATGATTAACACTGCCCATCTAACACACCTGATTTAGCCCTGTTGTATCTGATACAGCATACAGCCCAAAGACAGGGCAGATTGAACTGCAACCTGTTATGGAAACAAAACCAACAGTGTCAGAGAAAGAGAGAGGGAGGGAGAGAGAGACAACTATAAGATTTTTTTTTAACTGCAGCACTTTATTTTCCACATATAATGGCATGATGCGGGGACCTAATGTTCATCGCAGTAGAAAACCAAAATATTTTGTCATCTCTTAAAGAACTTAGAATTCTCTACAAAGTACATAAATTACAAAGATGCATAAATTTATTGGTATAAATACAAATTATTTTCCAACTCAAGACAAGTAACAACCTAAGGAGTTCTGGTGGGAGAAGATGAGGTAAGATGTTTTCTTATCTAATATAGAGATTTTCAAAGAATTGGCTCATGAGATTGTAGATGCTGAAAAGTCCCACAAGGCAAGATCCAGGAAAGCCAGTGATACAGTTCCAGTCTAAGCCTGAAGCCCTAAGAACCAGGAACACCAGTGCTTTAAATCCCAGTTCGAGGGCGGGAAAACAAGTTTACAGCTCAAGCCGTCAAAGAGCAAACTCTCCCTTCCTTCACCTTTTCATTCTAATCAGGCTCTGAATGGAGAGAAAGATAACCACCCACTTTGGGAAGGACATCTGGTTAACTTGGTCTAGCAACTCAGATGTTAATTTCATCTGGGGTAAAAACCTCACAAAACACCCCAAAATAATGTTTAACTAAATATCATCCGAGTACCCCATGACCTAGCAAGCTGACACATAAAATCATCTATTAAAGTAGTCTTCTGAGAGTACTAACTCCAGAGATGCACCATAACCTCTGCTTCATTCATAGTGGTAGAAGATGCAACATCCAGTACCTTCTCCTTTATCTTAATAGAATTTCTGGTCCATTGCCCAAATCACTGAACTCTTATTAAAGATTTCTGTGCAATAAGTCTGAATCTTTGTAGGGTTTCTTTCACTTCCTAGCAGGCATACATTTCATTCGGGCACCTAGTGTACATTTTACTTCCTGTTCTTTAGATAGGATTAGCATGATGTCATGCATGAATGCAATGAACCAGTGTGAGTTATGTGGTATATCAGAATGCTCAAGGCCCTTTTGAACTATCTTTTGGCAGGGCAGGACAGTTAACATAATTCTGGTGCAAAATATATGTAAATTGCTATTCTTATGTGCACAAGAACTGATTTTTATCTTTTTTACTGATCAGGGTTGAAACTAATGCACTATCCAGATCAATAAGCTATAAAAATTTTCAAAGTCTATATTTTGCCCCCAGTGTGGATTTTATAAAAGCTGTAATGGGGACGATGACTCAGTTCAGTTAGAATTGAGACTACTATTTGGTTAAGTTTTCTGGCATTATTTACCACTTTGAATGGGAAATAAGTGTGGACATGATGAGTGTCACTGCTCATATAGCCTTAATACCTTAAAGGTGGAGAGGATGCAGGTTTTCCATTTCAGAGGCCTACAATTATACCCTGCTGTTCATTAAGGGCTCTTACATTAAAGGTCAGTGGACCCAAGTGAGAGCTCTGTCAATTCTAAATGTACCTCTTGTAAGCAACTACTTGAGACTCAGGGGAATGAAGAAACTGAGAGCCTGTGGTTATTTTATTTGCTGAAATGCTGAGGTACACTAGAACTACATTTATCATCTGGTCTCTGTATACTCCCTGCCTACACAGTCCATTACTTATCAGAGTCATCTCAGAGCTTCTGCTCTACAATTTTTTGTTTGTTTGTTTTTGGCATACACAGCAAATACATATTTCTTACAGTTCTGGGGGCTGGGAAGTCCAAGATTAAGGAACTAGCAAATCTGAGGACTGCTGAGGGCCCACTTCCAAGTTCATAGATGGCTATCTTCCTGTGTGTCCTCACATGGTGGAAAGATAGCAAGAGAGCTCTCTGGGGTACCCTTTATGAGGGACTAATCCCTTTCAGGAGGCCCCCATCCTGATGACCTGACCACCTCCTAACAGCTCCACCTCCTAACACCCTCACCTTGGAGATTAGGATTTCAACATATGAACTTTGAGGGACACAGGCATTCAGTCCATTGCAGCAAGGATGAAGTGGGGGATAAACATTAGGAAGCTAACTGTGTGGTTTTGTTACAGGCTTCAAGTCCCCTTCAAGGAGATTAAACCCAAAAGCCTCGGGCCATGCCTCATTGTAATGGCCCTTCCCCCACCTTTAATAGCTTGGAATGCTCACTCCCTACTATGTGGAAGGAATGCCACCCATTCCTCACCCACTCACCCTTACTTGTTACCCATGCAAATAAGGCATTCCCAACTGGAACTAATCAGAGGATCGAAATGCATCCTCCATCGAGAGATCAAACAACACTCAGCCCTTTCACACCATGCAGCGGTGCTGGGACAGGAAAAGTAGTGGGCGTGGGACAGGAGAATGGGGTCCCCAAACATGTCTGCTGTATGGAGATATAAGGAAAGACTCAGTTGTAGTCAGGCCAGTTCCTACTCAGGACAGCTCTCTCTGAGAGCGTAAGTAAAATCTGCTCTACACTGCTACGAACTTGACTCCTGATTGTGATCAAGAGGCAACCAGCGACAGGTAGCATTTTTTGCTCACTTGGGGTGGGAATGGGCCATTAAGACTGCCCTATCAAAGAGCTGTAACTTTCAAACTGAGGCGAGGTAGCATCCAGAGCCACTCCAGTCCTGAACCAAACGTTCCTGCCATGAGAGACTGCCTGCTCCAGCCCTGCACAGCAAGACCACTGGCTCCATCCCAGTACCACTGCAGCACTTCCCAGCTGGAAGAACCCCTGGCCAGATGCCTGCACCTCCAAATAGTTGCTGTGTGTGGGCAAGAATCAAGAGATAACACAGAGGGAGATGACATTATAAGCCATCCTCTGCTACCACACCTGAAAGTTTTTAAAGCATATTCACAAAATCACTGGCACTCCTCCCTTTAAAAAATGGGATCTCTGTCCCTTTCCCTCAAACCTCATTTGTAACCAGGGAATTATGGCAGAAGTGATGCTGTATGACTTCTGAGCCTGGGTCATAAAAAGCCATTCATCTTCTACCTCATTTCCTGGAACACCTGCATCTGCAGCCTTGAGATGCCCTGTCATAAGTTGGAATCCCCTGAGGGAGCCATGCTGTGAGGAAGCCAAATCCCACATGTAGGGACTTCAGTCAGCAGTCCTGGTCTTCTAATTATTTTGGCCTGGGTCCCGATGGGTGAGTAAATGAAACTTCAGATGATTCCAGCTAAGACTGTTGGGTCTTTCAAGCTGAGACTGCAGCATCATGCAGTAAAGACAAGCCTATCTGAATTCCAAACCTATAGAATCTACAACATTCAATAGATCTAGTTATTTCTCCTTTCTGCCTCCAACCATATAAATTATTCTGATAAATAATTAGGAATACTTTTGGAAGAACAGGGAAAATATGTATTGTTCTTATTTGTAATGATTCAGGGTCATTCTCAAAGAAATCTTGCCTCCATTCCAATCTATGGGATCTGAGCTTAAGAACTTCTCAGATATGGAAACTGGATGAGGAATCAAGATTTTCCTTTTTGACAGTTGACATAATTTTCACCAGCTTTTGACTTGATTTTCCTGTTCTAAAATTCAAGCAACAATCAGATCACTTGCTACTTTGCTCACTCTTGGTGAACTGTGGTCTATTAGCTATCACTAGAAATCCCTACAGACATAGAGACTTTCGAATGCCACTTAGCCCTTATTGTTCATTACAATAATTATTTCTGCCTTGTATTTGATATTTAACTGTCACTATCTGGCCTTTGCTATTCAAGAATACTATCATTCCCATTAGCAAAAAATCCCAGTTTCACAGCTGTCAAGGTCAATGCTGGCATTCCAAAGAAATCAAACACTTAGCAAACAATGATGTATCCTTTTTTTGTAATGATAAAGTCTCTTTAGCCTTTTACGAGAATATCATCCATTTATATATTCCTTGGTCTTATGTAATGTATTTGTTTTGACTATGTCACATCACTGTGCATCCTAAAGTCTTCTGCATACTCCACAGGACAGTTTGGACATTGCTACTTCACTTCTTCAGGACACTGACAGCAAAACATCAAAGGATCATCCCAGCAGAGTATTATGACCCTTTTTGTTATTCTTGCCAGGATCTTAAATCTCATTTCAATAATCTGTTCCAACTAGCCTTGTATTCTACTTCCAGGTCCGATCCCCTCAAGACCCATTCTCATTTGTGTTATTACTCAAGTACTACAATTAATGTAATGGGTAAGTTCTTTCTTCTTAGAGCAATGACTGTACTACCCAACTTAAAGTGCTCTGTGATCTCACCTTTGTTAGTGATGTGGAAACAATTAGGGAAGGAGAATGGGGTATTGAGGAAGATAATCACCAATGTAAAGTAACCACATAAGATGAAATTTTTGTTTGATTTCTTTTTTTTTTCTTTTTTCCTTCTTCTTCTTTTTTTGGCATGGTATCCTCCAGACAGAGAAAAAGACTTTTCCTCCAATGAAGATTGGCTGCCTATGCTGGCCCAGCAGTATTATCTGGTGTTAAAGCTTCTCATATGCATCCATTCAAATGTTTTCATCATAGGTCTCAAGAGACCCACTCATTTCCAATCAGGGCACTGACTTTGACACACATAGCCAGCCCTAGATCACTTTTGCTTTTTTGACATGCCTAGTTGAAAGTTAGCTAACCTGAGGCTGTAATTTTTTTCTTCAAGGCTTATAAAGCATTAAAAAAGGTATTGACTGTATAATCCTTATGATCATTACTGTTCTCAAATCCTAAAGCATCAGTTGAGCATCAGTGCCCCTGGAGGACTTATTAAAACACAAATTGTGGGTCCTGAAGATAAGTTTCTGATTCAGCACAGCTATAGTGCACCTAAGAGATACCATTTTGAACAAATTTCCTGGTAACGCTGATGCTGTCAGTTTAGGCTTGGTTCACACCTCAAGAAATATAGTGATACAACTTCTGCATAGCCTAGGGCTTTCTCTTTTGCTTGTACTTAGTTCTTTTTTTAATTTTATTTTTTAAATTGAAGTATGGTTGATTTACAATGCTATGCCAATTTCTGCTGTACAGCAAAGTGACTCAGTCATATATGTATGTGTGTGTGTATGTGTATATATGATATATATAGTCTGTGTGTGTGTATATATGATATATACTTTTTTATATTATTTTCCATCATGGTCTATCCCAGGAGATTGGATATAGTTCCTTGTCTATACAGTAGTATCTTGTTATTTTTCCATTCTAAATGTAACAATTTCCATCCACTTATTTCTAAGTCACCATAAGTGAAATCTTTAGTTGCTGGATGGTACTGCATAATAGGGATTATCCTCAGTCACTTGACATTGTGTCCTTTCTTGCCATCCAGCTACTGATAGCTCCTTTTCCCGAATTTAATCCCATGGATCTGCTTCCTACAACACTTCCTGGTAAGTATTCTTTTAAGTGTGATTTTCCCTGAAAGTAGAACTTGCAATAAAGTACTAGATACAAATTATTCAGTTGAGAAATGATCACAGGGATAAAGATTAGGAAGTGAGGAGAGAGATTTAGGGGAAGAGAAAAAAAAATAATGATTTGTTATCTATGCATACAAAGAATAATAAAAACATATGTAATGACCTAACTACTTATTCAACAGTATATTTTAAAACAATATGTCAGATCCAAGCAGAATATATTCCAGTGGGCAATCATAGTTCAAATCATTATATAATTAATTCAATGAGCCACGGGGTACCCAGACATTTACTCACACATGGTATTCTAGCTATGTCTGGGAGGGTGTTTCTGGATGAGATTAACATCTGAATCAGCAAACTGAGTAAAGTAATTTGCTCCCTCTAATGCAAGTGAACCTCATCCAATCAATTGAAGGCCTGAATTGAATAAAAAGGCAAACTTTATTAGGAGTAGGAGGAAATTTCCTCCTTCTTGGCTGCCTTTGACCAGGGCTGTGGGTTCTTTCTTGCTTTTGGGCTCAAACTGAAAGATGGGTTCTTCCTAGATTTCAAGTTAACCAGGCTTTAAGCTGGAACTACACCATCAGGTCACCTGCCTTCTTCGCTTGCTAACTGCCAATTTGGGGATTTTTCAGCTTCCATAACCAATGGAACCAATTCCTTATAATAAATATTTTTTCTCCCTTTCTCTATATATTTCCATACTATTTGTTTTGTTTCTTTGGAAAACCAAGACAGCTGGTTTAGCCACCCACAGCAGAGCACAAAGAAGCAGCTTAGGACACAACTTGAGACAAGGATATGGATGCTGCTATCTCTGCCACTAATACTTCTGAAAGGATTTTTTTTCCTGTTGTTTCTTCTTCTTTTGCCTTTTTTAATATTTTTATTTTAAAATATATTTCCTGACACATTTAGGAAAGACTATGTATTGGGTATGAGAGGTAAGGGGCATAGAATCCAAAGAACATCCATGCACTTTATGCCTAAGTTCCATAAAACACCAATACAACTTACGTTCTATCATTTGCAGATTTTTATCATTTGAATAACACAGAATATTTTTCATCCAGTAATGTGTCAATGCTACAAATAAATTACAACTCCTAGAATTAAAAACAAATTATCAAATTTATTGCCACTTTTTTTTTTCCCTTTTTCAGCTGCCCTGTGACTTACAGTTAGTTCTGGGCCAGGGATCGAATCCTAGCTGGAGCTGTGACCCATGCCACAGCTGCAGCAATACTGAATCCTTAACCCACTGTGGTGGGCCTGGGATCTAATCAGTGCTTCCACAGAGACAAGGCACATCATTAAACCACCATGCCACAGTAGGAACTGCTATCATCACTTTTCACAAAGCACAAAAGCCTATATTCAAAACAAATATAAATATATATATGTGTGTGTATATATTTTAGACACATAAATATAAAGAGAAGTTATATAATATTATAGCTATTAGCCACATACAGCTCTTGAGCACATGACACGTGTCAAGTTTGAACTGTGATATGCTTTAAGTATAAAATAAACACTCAACCTCAAAGGCTTTGTATCAGATCTCAAAGGACTAAGAAAGGTATATTGACTGCAAATAGTTCAAATGGCAAGTGAAAAAAGTATTACAAGATCCTTAAACCTATGTACTAACTTTTTTTTGGCCATGCCCACAGCATGTGGAAGTTCCACGGCCAGGAATCAAACCTATGCTATAGCAGTGACAATGCCAGATCCTTAACCCACTGAGGCATGAGGGAACTCCTGTGTTTATCACTAACATGTCCTTTTTTTTAAACCTTTTTAGGACCACACGCCACATATGGAAGTTCCTGTGCTAGGGGTTCAAATCAGAGCTGCAGCTGCTGCCTACACCACAGCCACGGCAACAGGGGATCTGAGCCACATCTGTGGCAATGCCAGATCCTTAACCCACCAACCAAGGCCAGGGATCAAACCTGCATCCTCAAGGACATTATGTTGGGTTCTTAACCTGCTGAACCACTATGGGAACTCCTAACATGTATTTTTAAAGTAGATATTTTGGCAGCTGCATTATCACAGAATTATACAGTATTTTTATGTGTATAATACATCAGAAATCCAAATTTAAACTCACAAAATCATAGCTATAGATATATATATACACATATACACATATATTTGATTCTGAGAAATAACATTGTTAGAAATAATTTCATGGAGAATATGCTTACTACTACTGAAGATATTTTTGAAATCTAAAAATTCTATTTAAGTCATATATTTTATTTATTTATTTATTTATTTTTATTATTATTATTTTTTTTACCTATTTCTTGGGCTGCTCCCAAGGCATATGGAGGTTCCCAGGCTAGGGGTCGAATCGGAGCTGTAGCCACCGGCCACAGCCACAGCCACAGCAACGTGGGATCCGAGTTTTTTTTTTTTAAGTCATATATTTTAAATGGCAAAACTATTTCATTATAAATATTGTATGGGTAAAATGAAAAATAGGAGTAACCTTTCTGATATTGAATTATTATGTGGAGTTTTACTTGTAGAGTTTTTAGATTTTGTTAAGGCAAGATGTGTCAAATGTTTTATAATTAACAGATAGATCACTGATTTATAAAAGTATGTACAATATGTCATTAATATTGTAAAATGTTGAAATAATATTTTGGATATATTGGGTTAAACAAAATATACTAAAATAATTTCAGCTCTTTCTATCAGAAAAAATTAAATATTTGGCTCTCACTATATTTTTATTGAGAAACTCTGTTAGAAAGAAAAATCAAGGGAATGATCATCACCAATTCACAGCAGTTTCCTTGAGGTATGCAGGATGATATGACACAGTAGCAATGTGTAATTTATTTCACTTAAGACACATATTTTTTCTCCTTATCTTGTAGTGATAGGTGCTATATATTGAGGGGAATATGAGTGTAGTGGACATTTTATCTTCAGTTCAACCTTATCAATGGATTCTCATCAAATTTATGGTGAATTTCAAGAACCCTATTTAGGAGTTCCCATCGTGGCACAGTGGTTAACGAATCTGACTAGGAACCATGAGATTGTGGGTTCGGTTCCTGGCCTTGCTCAGTGGGTTAAGGATCCGGCGTTGCCATGAGCTGTGGTGTAGGTTGCAGACGCAGCTCAGATCTGGCGTTGCTGTGGCTCTGGTGTAGGCCAGTGGCTACAGCTCCGATTGGACCCCTAGCCTGGGAACCTCCATATGCCGCAGGAGTGGCCCAAGAAATGGCAAAAAAAAAAAAAAAAAACCAAAACCCTATTTAGGGCTACAAAGAGTGACATGTATTGTTTCCAGCACACCTCCCCAAATGAGCTTCCTATGGTTGTTCCTTTACCCAGAATAGGGCAAGCATGGCCTCATTGCAGAATGTTTGAATTTTTTTCTTATCTTTATCTGGAATCAGATATTTACCCTCAGATATTTCCACGGCTTCTATATTTTATGTTTCTATGTAAACATCACCTTATATGTAATGTTTCCTTTCTTCATTGAAAATCATACTCTGTCTCATACTTTGCACAGTATAGCTTTTTCTACCATTTGATTTTTGCCCCACTATTTCTTCATATGCTAATGTCAATCTACCTCATTATCACATAAAGGACAAAACCTTTGTTTCCTCTGTTTACTGCTCTATCTCCAGCTCTTAGAATATGACTGATATGTACTCACTAATCACTAAACCTAATCTCCAAAACCTAACTGAGCCCTAGCAAAGAAAACAATGATTAAATAATTGAATGAGTTGCAGTTAACCAAAGCAGAGTGCAAAGATATCTGAGCATCAAAATCAAATTACTACATAGCAAAAATATATACTTGCTTGCAAATGGAATTATACATGAGAAGGTTTTCCACCAAACTGTTGCCAATATTTCTATCATAGACAAGTAACAAGTAATTTTTTACTTTGATTATGTATATTCTAACCTTTCTACAATTAGTATTTTCCATTAAATAAAAAAGATACAATATGATTTTAAATTAATTTCCAAAACTCTGATTATTTTTACAATTAATTTGAAATATAAATTAAGTATTAAGCTATATTTGACATGTTTAAATAAGAACATAAATATGAAAGTCTTTCTCATATATATTATATTAATGATGATAAAAAATATTTATAAAACACCATACTCAAATTACATAAAATCAATGTTCATATTCCAAATAAACTAAAGCAGAAAATCTGTTACTTTAAGAGTATTAAAGTTTTATGTTACTATTAAGAACTGAGTATAATTTACTTTAAAAATCCTAGCATAAAGTTGTATATATTTTTTCTCCTTATCTTGCAGTGATAGGTGCTATATATTGAGGAGAATATAAGTATAGTGGACATTTTATCTTCAGTGCAAGTAAAATTTTAATATTCAGACCAAGTTTATAATTAACTCATTACTACAAATCTAAATTTTCATTATAAATATATATTCCCTATCTGAGTATAAATGCTCTTGATTTGTCTAGGAGGCACACAATTTTCATACTTTAAAGAAAAACAAAATTACTATAAAAGGGATAATTAGGCATATCATCTCCACAGTTCACTCCCTTTATAATAATAATATGAAGGTTGATTGGGGTGTTTTATGCCTTTTCTTCATTTAATGGGATGAATAAAAAGAAACACCACATTCATATAACTTTCAATTTATATAAAAATTGGGTATATTTAAGAATAGTAGTTACATACAAAGATTATAATATTTTCTTATCATTGCCAATGCATGTTAAATTATTTTTGGATAACTTAAAATTAGGCATTTTGATTAATTCCTCCTTTCCTGGAAACATATATCACATTCCACTCTGTATTAAATTAGATTATTTGAGTTTAATTAACTCATTTTAAATGCCCATAAATTCCAGTAGCATATAATGAAAATCATATACATATATAACAAAGAGTAGATCCCTCTGGCCTTTGGAATTTGAGTAACTCAGCTGAAAGAACCACTCATTATTAGCAAGATAGATAGACAAACAGAAAATATCTGTTCCACCTAGAAAATCAAACATAATTTTCATGCTAAATACAGTGTGGTACCATACCTATTAAATCAAACACTTTGTTATAGATACCCAACATGTCAGATTATTTAATTACAAACATTTACCCCTAGTGATTATTGAAATATTAATAATGTTAATTTAAATGTCTGAACTGGTAGTATTCTGATGGGTGACATATTTCAATGAATACAAAGTTTAATAGAGACATCATGATTACTAATTGATTTTATATAGGAATGTAAAACTCATAATTTTATCTTTAGAGGAAGTAGACAAATTTTATAATATTATCAAAATGAGACAATTATTTTTTAAAACTCTACTCTTTTCAAGATGGTAGAAGATGCTGTGGCATAGGTCACAGCTGTGGTTCAGATTCAATCCCTGGCCTGGGAAATGTGATATGCTGCAGGTGCAGCCAAACAAATTTAAAGATAAATAAGTAAATAAAAATGTAAACATTGTGGATAAGGGGAAAGGCTAAAATCTACTATGAATACCCACCACCAGTAGCAGGAACTAATTATCAGTTCAGTGTGTCCATTTCTAAATATGTTTATCTGTGTTTACACATGTACATATAAACTCTTGAAAATGTATGGTATTGTTCTTTGTATATTTCCATATACCACCATTTTCTATAGGTTGAGCTACATCCCCTCTGCAAAAAAAAAGAAAACATGTTGATGTCCTAGCCCCTAGTACCACATAATGTGACCTTTTTTTGGAAATAGGGTCTTTATAGCTATTCACAGTCCTTAGGATAAATCCTAATCCAATGTGACTGGTGTCCTTATAAAAAGGGAAATTTGGATATGGAAGTAGATACATACAGAGGGAAAATGGAGGATCCATAAGCCAAAAGCTGAAGAACATCTGGGGTCAGCAAAAGGTAAAAAGAGGAAGAGGAAGGATAACCCCACAGGTGTCAGAAGTAGCCTGGACCTTATGACACTTTGATATTAAACTTCTAGCCTCCAAAAACTATGAGCCAATAAATTTATGTTACTTTTAGCCAAAAAAAAAAAGATGATGGAAGATAAAGTAATCATAAAGGAAAATTTAACTTGTTAAACTTACAATATTTGGAGGACTTTGTCTTCTAAAAGTGTCCATTACGTCAGTAAGCAAAGCCTTTGAGGAAGCCCTAGAAGAGAAAATAGGGATAAAAACATCATTAAAGGGATTTCATAAGACTTGAAGAATATATTAGAAGTTCATTCAAATACTTATGTGTCAGACAATGAAAAAATGGTGAATAAAAAAGACAAGATCTTTTTTTTTTTTTTTTTGATCTTTTAGGCCCACACCGCGGCATATGGAGGTTCCCAGGCAAGGGGTTGAATTGGAGCTGTAGCTTCTGGCCTATGCCAGAGCCACAGCAATGCCAGATCCAAGCTGTGTCTGTGACCTATACCACAGCTCACAGCAACACCAAATCCTTAACCCACTGAGCGAGGCCAGGGATTGAACCCAAATCCTCATGGATGCTGGTGGGGTTCAAACTCCCCAAAAAGACAAGATCTTGAACAAGGTACAAAACAGACAAAATTTTCCTTCCTCATCCTTCGGGTCTGGTTTGGAAATCAAATGAAAGAAAAAATAAGTACAATAATTTCAACTATGATAAAAAATTATATATTTAAAGAGACTGCTGCAGTTGTGATTAATGTAGAGAGAGAGCAAGAGAAGCCTCTTGGATCTAGGGACTTTATAGGTTTTGATGTATTCAATTATTTAAAAACTGAAACAATACCAAGAGACCTAGACAGAGAAAAGGGAGAGAAAGCTATTAGGATCAGTACTGTTTATTCATTTAACTTGCTATATTTAAAATCCATTACAATACCTTTTTCCTACCCACTGTGATGGACTCATAAGTTGAGGACAGATTCTAGATCTTCTTCATTTCTTTATAGGCATGAACTTGCATAGTTCCTCCCACACTAAGCATGCTCTAAATACATATTTATTGGGGGAATGCTCTGAATACATATTTATTGGGGGAAAAAAGAATTAATGCTTTACTGTTTTGAGGTATAAGGAATTTTGTGGATTTATATATGCTATTTCTGAAGAGACTCTCATTGCTAATTAAGCTGTAATTCTCATTGATACTAGGTGCCTTGGCAATGAATAGTCTCAACATTTATTCATTCTATTCCATAAATTATAGGCAGTATGAAAAATGTCCCCAGTTTGTATATAAACATTCTACTTGGACTATCTTTTTTTTTTTTTGTCTTTTTGCCTTTTCTAGGGCCGCTTCTGCGACATATGGAGGTTCCCAGGCTAGGGGTCGAATCGGAGCTGTAGCCACCGGCCTACACCAGAGCCACAGCAACGCAGGATCCGAGCCACATCTGCAACCTACACCACAGCTCACGGCAACGCCGGATCATTAACCCATTGAGCAAGGGCAGGGACCAAACCCGCAACCTCATGGTTCTTAGTCGGATTCCTTAACCACTGCGCCACAATGGGAACTCCTGCTTGGACTATCTTAAAGCCTGATAACAGGTATTCAGGAAAGTGTTACTTCTTAGTACATACCATTTAAAGTGATGCCTTAAACTGGGATACTGCCGAATATTGTTTTTCTTTTGCAACCAATCCATTTTAAAAGTTCCTGTTTTTCTGAGTCACTTATGAGGACACAGAAAAAATACTATTATGGAATGAGTGTTTGTATCCCCCAAAATTTATATTTTAAAATCCTATTTCCCAAGTGAGAGTATTAGGAGGTGAGCTCTTTGAGATATGGATAATTAAAAATGATGAGATCATGAAAGTGGAGCCCTTATGAATGGGATTAGTGTCCTTATGGGTCATAAGAGATTTTGGTTCCTCTTGCTCTGCTCTACACCCTGAGAAGATAGAATAAGAAATTGCCATCTGCGAACCCAGAGAAAGGCTCTCACCAGATCTTGATCAGGCTAGGACCCTGATCTCAGACTTCTAGCCTCCAAATTTATGAGAAATACATTTCTGATGTTTATAAGCCACATAGTTAATGGTACTGTGGCACAGCACAGAATATGGAAGACATATGCATAGTAACTGAAAGACATTTGCATTGCACACAGAAATACATGGTCTTTTGTTTCTTGCTAAAAGTCTCCGGAAGAGCAGAACTAACACAAAATAAAATTTCAATTAACTTTTCTATATTGTGAAATCATACACTATTATTAATATAAATTTCATGACTCAAAGTCAAAATTATCCATAGTAATTATCCATTTTTATTCTCATTTGTGGCAGTGTAAGTTAGATTGAATTATAAACACTTGATAATTAAAATGTGTTTCTATATCCCTACAACACATTACTCTCCAATCTAATTAACTTCATACCCTAAATTATTCTTGATATAATAATTAAGATTTCATACTAATTGCTTATTTTTGACTTCAGCTTCTATCTGAAGTTTTTTAGTTAAAACCTCTTGCAATTTGATTTTGTATCATTTTAAAAAATTGACACCTGCACATACATATTTTAAAGATATATTCATGCTCACCATTAATTTATCTCTTTTTTTGGTGTTTTCTCCATTCCTAGCACCCTGGTGTGCCTAATTCAATGGAAAAAAAAATTCCCTGAAGATACTAAGAAAATGTTAACATATTAAGATTCTTATTTAACAAAATACATTATCTATTTAAAAATCCACATCCCAGGGGTTCCTGTCGTGGCACAGTGGTTAACGAATCTAACTAGGTAACCATGAGTTTGCGGGTTCAATTCCTGCCCTTGCTCAGTGGGTTAAGGATCTGGCGTTGCCATGAGCTGTGGTGTAGGTCGCAGATGTGGTTCAGATCCTGCGTTGCTGTAGCTCTGGCGTAGGCAAAGAGTTCCGATTAGACCCCTAGCCTGGGAACCTCCATGTGCTGCAAGAGCAGCCCAAGAAATTGCAAAAAGACAAAAAAATAAAAATAAAAATAAAAATAAAAATAAAAATCCACATCCCAGTTAAATTCATTATGATTATGGAGAAGTGCAAGCTTCCTAGGCTTCCAGGACACTTCACACTCCATTCATTTCTACCCTAGTCACTGATAAGTGGTTCTCCGCATGTCTGCATGAACCATACTAGTTATTGTTTGTCATGAAGTCTACAAGTGTCCCTAAAAGAGAGATATTGCTTCATTGAAAAAACATACACTACAACACCCTAAGTCGCTTATGATAATTTCTATCAATGCTACTTCGTCATCTACAGGATAGAAAAACCTTGTGCTGCTTCCCACTTATAAAGCTCTGTATATCCCTTTTTTTTTTTCCTCTCAAGATCCATTCACCATTTGTGCTCCTTTTCTTCACTTTCCAAGTTTGTATCATATCAGTTATTTGGGAGAAGGACATGGTTCCTCAAAATGCATCTACATTTTATCCTTTTGCCCTGGAGGGACTGTATCTACATTGGTAAAGGTTGTATAAAAATGAAGGAGGTAGAGAAAAATGGAAATGAATGGATCATGAAGTGATTAATACTTAGAGGAAATACATGAGAATTACTGGGGGACTGTAGTATTAGCAACCCATTAAGTTCCCAGTAAAGCTTTGAAAATAGTTGCATTATTGAACATTCAAATCTTGGAGGTTGTCATCTTTTATAGCTGAGTTGACTACATACATTCTTCTGGCCATCCACTTCACGGACAGTTTTTCTTCCACCAGTGCACATGTACTTTGCCCTTAAATGAATTTATACTTCATTAGTTCCTTCAAGGAACTTTCCAGTAGGATTCCCTGAGCTTCTATTTCTTCTTACCATACTGTTCAGTCTTCTAGTGGTCTCTGCTGATGTCACTCACTTTGGTCAGCAGTTTCTTTCCTTTTTTTCACTTTTCAAGATTTTACAGATCAAAAATAATCCCTGCCTGCTACTGTCATATTTTTTATATGTCATCTCTATTCATTATGTATTTTTCCTTATCCTTAGAAAATTATTTTCCATCCCTTTTATCTGTTTTGAGGGGATAACTACAAAGATGGGGATGATACACATATTTATTGGATAAGATCTACTGACACTGAAGTAAGAAGCAATGTGCTTTTTTCCCACTTAATTTTTGAGTTATTGTTAACATGTAATATTGTATTAGTTTCAGATGAATAGTAAAGCGATTCAATATTTTTATACATTGTGAAATAATCCCTGCATTTCTATTTTCTTCCTCTTGGAGACTGCTTTTTTTTTTTTTTAACTATGAAACAGAACTCTTTAATATGCCACACACTTCTTTAAGATTATGCTCTCTAGTAAAGCCCTACATTCCCTGATTTCTTAGAATCCTTCCTTATTTATTGTTTATTATAATGTGGGGGTAGTTAATTTGCTAGATGTGAAACTAAGTTTCTCTATATCTTCCCTGAAGGATTTATGTAATTTTGATCTTTACTTTATAGATGGGAAATTACTTATATAACCCCCTGTTTCAGATTTTATATATCATATAAATTATCCTAAGCAACAATCAGGAAAAAAAAGATCAACTCCAAAACTTCCAGAAACCTAAATATTAGACTTTATATTTAGCTATCTTAGTAACCTTTAATATATTAGGAGAAGTAAGAGGTTTTCTGATACCAGGAAATCATTTTCTTTCTGTGTTTTCAGTTCTTCATGGAACTTTCTCAACAGTCACCAAAATACCCACAACAAAAAATTACTAGTATTTCCAAGACATAAATCATATAAACAGATGCCACCCTGATACACTGGCTTACCTTTAAAAAATACACAACCTGTGTCCTATATTTGCATACCTATATATGTATTGCTTTATGGCTATACCTTGTGAGCTTTTCACCCTATATACAGTTAATAATAAACCATAGTTGGAGTTCCCGTCGTGGCGCAGTGGTTAACTAATCCAACTAGGAACCATGAGGTTGCGGGTTCGATCCCTGCCCTTGCTCAGTGGGTTAACGATCCGGCGTTGCCGTGAGCTGTGGTGTAGGTTGCAGACGTGGCTCGGATCCTGCGTTGCTGTGGCTCTGGCATAGGGTGGTGGCTACAGCTCCGATTCAACCCCCAGCCTGGGAACCTCCATATGCCGAGGGAGCGGCCCAAGAAATAGCAACAACAACAACAACAAAATAATAATAAACCATAGTTAAGTCTGTTTTTTTGAATTTTATTAAAATTTTTTAATATAATTATTTTTATTTCTTTACATGATACTGGCTTACAGTGTTCTGTCAATTTTCTACTGTACAGTGTTCTGTCAATTTTCTACTGTGTGACCCAGTTACACATACACGTATACATTCTTTTTTCTCACATTATTATGCTCCATCATAAGTGACCACACATAGTTCCCAGTGCTACACAGAAGGATCTCATTGCTAATCCATTCCAAAGGCAACAGTCTGATCTATTAACCCCAAGCTCCCAATCCATCCCACTCCCTCCCCCTTCCCCCTTGGCAACCACAAGTCTATTCTCCAAGTCCATGATCTTCTTTTCTGTGGAAAGGTTCATTTGTGCTGTATATTAGATTCCAGATATAAGTGATATCATATGGTATTTTTCTTTCTCTTTCTGACTACACTCAGTATGAGAATCTCTAGTTCCATCCATGATGTTGCAAATGGCATTATTTTGTTCTTTTTATGGTTGAGTAGTATCATAGTTAAGGCTGTTGATTAGTATTACATTTTCCATTACTCTTGAATATTGTTCTTCTCAGGCTGCGTTAAAATTTTTAACTTCAATATTTTGACCTCTATTCTTTCAAAGTTTTGCTCACAGTTTTCTTAATAGTTAAACATAATCACTACATGTGTGTTGATTTGCAATCATGGGCACTCTCCTGGTGAGATGTGCAACTGGCCCCCGTACACAGAGGGCAAGGAGAGACTGACGAACAAGGCACGACTTTCCAGGTTGGTAGGTGGCAGATTTAATAAGCAAGAGAACTTAACATACTGGCTTGTCTTGTGTGGAGGCAAGACAAGTTTATCTCCACATCCACCTGCCAAAATCTTTAAAGTTTATAGAGAGGCTTTAACTGGGTTCAGTCACATCTACAGTCCAGATGGTCTCAATATCGCATTGCTCTGTCAAGGTTATATCCTAAGGCAGCTTCTAGTGTGGGGAAAGCAGGCAGAGAACCATCCCATGGACAGGGGAAGTGATAAAAAGCCTTTGATTGCCTGGGTCCAGCTCATGTACCAGCATCATGTCCTTTAAATGACCTCAAATAATGCATTAAGGAAAAGTTGCTATATTGTTAAGGTAAAATATTTTCTATTAATGTTAAAAATGTTATTGAATTTTGGAGAGCTGGTTTTTTTAAGTTAATACATTTACTGAATAATCCTTTAAATTTCTAGAATAAATATATAAGTACATATGTATGTACAAATACTCACATGTAGACATTAATGTAAATTCATGTGAATATAATACTCATACATATGTAAGAGTATGGCTATGTGTATATGTATTATCTTTCTCTAACATATCTGATAAATAACTCAATAAAAATGTAGATCACTATGTTCTAAATTATCTACTTAATATTAGAAGATAGGTTACATTAAACTAGGTCTTCTATTGTCTGCAAAAAGAAAATAAAAGCATTTTAAAGGTTTAAATTATAATTAAATATAGAACAGTTTTAACTGAACCAGAAACTCCCATACAGAAACCATCATACTAAATCTCACTTATTCATTAGATATATAAAATTGGTATTTTATATTCCATATATTTTCCTTAAGTTTTGAAATAGCATTGCATCAAAATATAGCCACCTTTATATATCTGGACTTATCACATAAGTGTAAATCATAGTTTATTTTTCAAGTTTCTGAGTGTTCACATCTAAGAAATGTTCAGAGACATTTTTGTTAGAAACAGGGAAAACAGTCAATAAAATCTTTAGATTTTCTCACATGAGAAAAATATAGTTCACTTTCTGAACCCCATTTCATTTGCCACTCTGCTTTTTTTTTTAATCAAAGGGATTTCTTACTTTGAGCTGTGATCATGATACATTTTTAATTATTGAGCTCTCCACTGTTTCGAGTGTTCGGTCTGAAAAAAGTAGAAAAACCCTAAAATACAATTTTATTATTCTTTACTACAAAACATATATTGAAGAGAAACTTTGTGCACAAATATGTGAACATAATATATTTGTTAATGCATTACATTATACATGCATTAATCTATCTTCGAATAGAAAGAAATCATGTAGTTTTTCTAATCTTCAATTTTCCCCCCGACACAATTCTCTCATTTTAGAATTTTCTAGTGTTTTATCAAACTATTGCCACTGAAGAATGTGTGAAACCGTAAGGGATTTAATTTAAAAACTATGTAATTGGAGTTCCCGTCGTGGTGCAGTGGAAATGAATCTGACTAGGAACCATGAGGTTGCAGGTTCGATCCCTTGCTTTGCTTAGTGGGTTTAAGGATCTGGCACTGCCGTGAGCTGTGGTGTAGGGTGCAGACGTGGCTCGGCTCTGGCATTGCTGTAGTGTAGGCTGCCATGGTGTAGGCTGGCAGCTGTAGCTCTGATTAGACCCCTAGCCTAGGAACCTCCATATGCTGCAGGTTGGCCCTAAAAAAACAAAAGACAAACAAAAACCAAAAAACAAAACAAAACAAAAAACTCTGTAATCAATGCTTCCTCTGTGTCCATCCATTATAAAAAGGTCTTTCAGTTTGTGGTGGCCATGGCTTTATAAAAAGGCAATACCTGTGCTTCTCTTTTTCCTTTATTTACTTTTAATCATGAATACATATATGTTCAAAGTATAACAAATCCTATTGGATTGTTAAATATACTTATTTTTCTTTCACCAGCAATTCCTAGCTCTCTCTAGATAAATGAGTTTTGAACTAAGGATAGGAACTTTTATTTTTTTGTGTTCTGACATGTTCTCCACACAGTGGGATGAGGTGTAGTCTGAAGGAACCTATACACTCCTTTAGGCAGAATAAGCTATTATGCACAATATACAGTGTGTGAATATAGCTAATTATTTTCTTTTCTATCTGCCAGCCCATAGAAGTTCTATACTGCCCTTAGAATGTGAGCCCTATGTTGCCACTCTCTTTACAAAACAAAATGAATGTGGTACAAAAATCAATGGTGTATTTGATAAAAATTCTAGTCAGGATTATACACCAGGGTTACTAGCTATAATTTCTACAGAAAACTCTCTTCAACATGGCAGTGACTCGATGGAGTCCATTATTTTGTTTTTCTTAAGAAAAAAATACTCATTTTTTGCATTTCAAATTTTAAAATTATTCCGGGACCAAATATTGCCTGCAAATAGGAATATTACAGAGAATAAATGAAAAATTGTACTTACATATAATTACTGGTAGGTATAAATGAGATGCTATATGTTCTGTCAAATTCAAAGCACAACCTGAAAGGAGGGGAGATTTTCAAGAATTTATTGAAAAAACAAAAAGGCTACTGTATATGCTATCTTCAAGGGTGAAAATGTACACAAGTGAACTATTCATAAGGTGATTATAAAAAGGTATTAATCACAGTCTGAAAGGATAGTATGATGAAATAAGAATGCTTGTGTAACTATCTGTGCCATTTTTCTTTCTTTCTTTCTTTCTTTTTTTTTGTCTTTTTGCCATTTCTTGGGCCGCTCCCGCGGCATATGGAGGTTCCCAGGATAGGGGTCTAAATGGAGCTGTATCCACCGGCCTACTCCACAGCAACGCAGGATCCGAGCCACATCTGCAACCTACACCACAGCTCACGGCAACGCCGGATCGTTAACCCACTGAGCAAGGGCAGGGATCGAACCCGCAACCTCATGGTTCCTAGTTGGATTAGTTAACCACTGCGCCACGACGGGAACTCCCCATTTTTCTTAATTATAAAAACAATTCCCATGTCAAAATACAATACTTTTGTAGAAAAGATGCTTTACAATTTCTGTAAACCCAGATAATATTTGCTTTTCTATTAGAGGACTGGAATTCCATTTCTATCAATAACAGTAAGCTATTACCTTTAAATACTATGTTGTGCTCTTTCCTGTACATGTATACTAATTTCTGGTGCTCAGTCCAACTAAACATAGAAATGATACACAAATAATCAGAGTAAATTCAGGCTATTTTTACTGTCATATTAAAATTAATACTCCATTAACTATCTATATTTATACTCACTCTACATATATATATATATATCATCCTTTATTGAAATCTATCATTTTTATTTGTCTTGAAATTAAAAGTAAAATAAATGAATTTTCCTTTTAAGTATATTTGCCATGATTTATTAAGATAAGAAACTCAATGTGACTAATCTGGAGGGCACTGTAATGTCTCAAGCTAAAGGGTCGTTTTCAGAGAACAAATAAGTTAAAAGAAAAAAAACCTACCAGAAATAATTCATGAAAACTGTAGTTAATCAAAGGAAAAATAATTTATTTTTGTAAATATAAGAGCAGACTGCTAACATTTTAAAATGTACTTTCAGGTTCAATTTTGGTGTACATGAATCTAGCAAACCTTTTTTTTTAAAAATTGGTATATACATAAGAATCAAGTATATGTTCCAATTACACATATATGTATACACACACACATATATATACACATAAATACACATATAAGCATAAATATATATATGAATATACACATATATGATGTATTTATGTAAGAACATTCAGTTCTATAAAATTTTCTATTATAACTGAGTATGTGTCTAGTTATCAGTCATATTAGAGTTTCTACAGTTTTCACATCTTCTAAAAATACTACAAGTTAAATAAATATCATTTTAGAGGTCAAAAGGACTCCACAGGAATCAACTTTTTCACAGCAGTCTTAACATGCCCTGATACTTTCAATTATTTTCACTACAGTTTATTATATTACCTGGTCAACTTTTGTGATCTTATAAAATGTAAAAGAATAAAAACAAAATCAATTTGTAACTAAGAGAATGAGTTAATGTTATGTTACAGGATGTAAACCAAGGGGACCTAATGAAACTGACAAGCTTTTGCACAGCAAAGGAAACCAAAATGAAAACAAAAAGACAACTTTTTGTCACTCTACATATATATATATATATATATATATATATCCTACATATATATACTTATATATATATACTCTATATATATATATATATCATCCTTTACTCACTCTACATATATATATATAACTTTGTTTTCAAAGTGTCAAATGATGCAGCGGACAAGAGCTTAATCTCTAAAATATACAAGCAACTTATACAACTCAACAGCAAAAAAGCCAACAACCCAATGGAAAAATGGGCAAAAGACCTGAAGAGACATTTCTCCAAGGAAGATATACAGATGGCCAACAAGCACACAAAACAATGCTCCACATCCCTGATTATTAGAGAAATGCAAATCAAAACTCCCATGAGATACCATCTCATATCAGTCACAATGGCCATCATTAAGAAGTCCACAAAAAACAAGTGCTGGAGGGGGTGTGGAGAAAAGGGAACCCTCCTGCACTGTTGGTGGGAATGTAAATATAAATAAACACAAATATTAGCTCAAACATTTGAAACTATGAGAAATATTTATATCACAAGTAATATGAACTTATTATCAGCAATAGAGAAAAACCTGTTGATACAGAAAATGAATAACTCAAAGGAGGAAAAAGTCATGTATGTTAAAAAAATTTTGACAAAATTGTCAAAAAAAAGCAAAAATAGGCAAAAAATTGTTTCATGTTACTGGTATTCATAGAAACGCAATCCGAAATAATGTTACAACTGGAAATTAAATTTTGCATGATGATTAAGCACACTCTTAGCAATTGTATTGAGGGACGAGGTTCCCTGCACTCTTACTTAAAATTTGTGATAATGTATGTTTCAGAAGTGTAACTTTTCAATGTGCAGGACTAAGTATCCCAAATTATTTTATCTAGTGTTGTGTTCAGCATGCAATATTGACCACAATGGTCTTATTTTGTAAATAATTACAGACCCACACTTATAATGGTTCACACATGCACATAATTAAATCAGAATTGTAAAGGTGCACAATGCAATTATTCTATTATGTATAGATGTTTGTGTTGCGAGATTTTGGTTTTATGTATTTTGAAACTGTGAAAAATTATTTTGAAAAATAATCATATAATCTTAATTTAAAAATTTTTATGAAAATAAACATATTTCTATTTTGGTTAAAAATAAAATTAAGGATTATAGCTAAAAAATCTACATTTATTAAAATTTTCTGCTTTAGAAATCCAGCCAGGAATAACAATATAAAAATTGTGTGATTGTTGGTAAGAGTGAGACAAATGCATTCATATTTATCTTTTAATAGATTTTAAGCTTGATTTAATTACGTTTTAATGTTATAATTCATAACATATCAGTATTTTTTATACAGTCTGAAAGATAGCAATTGGAATATATGGTCCAATTCACATTCAATTTGTGATTTACTTTTTCATACTAAAACTTGTGCTACTGCTAAATCTTTTATTTGTAAGACTGTATTCTAATTAGATTTTATAATGATAATTCAAAGAAATTTCCTGCCAAAATTTCAGTTATTTTTATTTCCCTCTAGAGAGGTTATTAATTGTTGAATCAAATTTTAATCTATACAAATATACTAGTTACTTTAGTGACTTAATATTGTAAGAAATAACCTTAAACTGCTACTAGAATTTTATAAGTGAAACAAATATCTGATGTATAAATGTAGTACAATATGATTAACATCAACATTGGAAAACTATTTTTTTTTCAAACATCTGATCATTCTTAAAAGACATCAATAATAAGAATAGCTGCAACAGATGAACAGAACTTTTCAAATTCAAACAAATATCTAATAAAAAAGATGGGCACAGAAATGAAGGAAATTTTAATTTTTCCAGTAGTGTCTACCTCAAAATTATTAATATTAATAAATTTGCAGTATAAAATGATACCAAGAATCAAAGAAAATAGGAAACTGCATGCACTGTTTGTAGAAGGAATATCATTCTAGAAGACCAACTAGAACACCATTTCACAATATATCTCAGAATCTATAGGGTTCTGTGCTGTCACTTGTAGAAATCTGTTCCATAAAATTATAATTATATACACATATGTATATATTTAATTTGAAGCATTTTTCATTACATTTGTTATTAACATGAAAAGATGAACATTTTCTAAAAACATTTTCTAAAGACTAGTTAAAAATGTTACATTAAATCTATATGATGGTCAGTCATAAATAATATTCAATCATTAAAAAATTATAGAATTATAAAATTGTTTAATAATGTTAAGATGTTCACTACAATTTAACATGCGAACTCCTAGCTTACAACTTTTTTACAATGTCTATGTGTATAACAGACATGCTTTAATTAAAGAGAGAAAATACATTTTTTTTTGTCTTTTTAGGGCTGCACCTGCACCATATGGAGGTCCCCAGGCTAGGGGTCCAATTGGAGCTACAGCTGCTGGCCTACACCACAGCCACAGCAATGCAGGATCCAAGCTGCATCTGCAACCTACACCACAGCTCATGGCAATGCCAGATCCTTAACCCACTGAGCAAGGCCAAGGATCGAACCCGCAACCTCATGGTTGGTTACTAGTCAGGTTTGTTACTCCCCGAGCCACTATGGGAACTCCCAGAAAATACATTCTTTTGCCTGACATTTTATGAAAAGAAAAGGATAAACATAATGAATAAAAATTAAATATTTTTGTTAGAGTGGTGATTCTTTCATTTTCTTTACATATCAAAATAGCAATTTATAGTTGAACTACTTTTGATAGTATGCTATTCGTATGGATGGTTACTTATTTAGAGTGAATTTTTGATTATAATCACAGAAGAGCATGAAAAGTAAATTTTAATTCTTAGGTATTAGTAAAAGATAGCTTAAAGTTTCATGTGCCATTAATTTATAGTTTTTGGGTGGTGGGTGTGGGCTGGGTTGTAATGTATCTCAAAATTTTACCAGAGTAATATGCATGCTTGATGTAGTTACTTGGGTCATGATGGTTATGATAAGAGAACCTACAGATTGTGGATTAAAACATTTTTTAAAGCTTAGAAATAGCCATGGAATTACATTTTCTCTTGGAGATTACATCTTTTCATAAATGAGACTACTCAAAGTAGGAGACAATCCTAGGAAAATATACAGAAATAGTAACCATGATGTTATGTATCTTCTCTCCATCATATTACTTTTTATTTTCATTTTTTACGTTCCATTAGA
Organism: Phacochoerus africanus; assembly: GCF_016906955.1. Taxonomy (NCBI): domain Eukaryota; kingdom Metazoa; phylum Chordata; class Mammalia; order Artiodactyla; family Suidae; genus Phacochoerus; species Phacochoerus africanus. The sequence goes on from NC_062553.1 coordinate 93,600,337, forward strand.
CATTCATTCCGTTTATATTAACTCTTGCACAAAGTAAAAGGTTAGTGGGTGTCTGTGCGTGCGTGTGCGTGCGTGTGTGTGTGTATTCATAGTTGTAATTTAAGATTCTTTTCGGTAAAGAAATCACTGATCTGTAAAACATAACTGACCCAGATTACTGCAGGGAGTCTTGCCTGCTGCCATTAACCCTTACCTCCATAAAGGAAACATAAGAGTAAAGAAAGCTCCTCACAGCAGGCTGTGACCAACATCTTTGTGGGAGGAAAAGGATTATAAATAGATACAGTAGATAAAAAGAGGACAAAAAATCTGGATCAGGAAGCCTGAAACTTAACACAAATACTTGAGTTTATTTAAATAATCATTGAAACAACGTAGCCCTCATTTTTAGCCTCACTTTTCAAATTTAGTTGATTCCTGAATATGCAGATTATTCATCTCCAAAATGAGGTCATAAAAAAGCAATTTTAGATATCATGAACATAAGCTTATGAAAGTAAATGTGATTGTTTAATGGGAATTGATCTACAGTGAAACTACAGTATAAGAGAATACATGAGCTTGGTCTATACACTTTTACATGCTAATACCTAGTCCTATAAACTTCATTTCTTAACTAGTACAGGAAATAACTCCTTATGTTATTATAGTCCAAAATTTCAAAGCAGACTCAATTCCTTACTTATTCTATGATATCATAAGTGCTGTTTATACATTTTCCATTTGTGAGAATTATACGAATCACTTCAACATATAAAATTTCCTCAGTATTTAAAAATACATTAAATGATAAATACACCTTATTTGATTTTTCTTATAAAGAAGAATAAAACTTACTGTCATAATTATAGAATTTTTCTGAGTGTCTGAGACTCTGAGAAAGGAAGTCAACCTTTCTGTGAAGGCCACTGAACCAATTTATAAGTGATTGGCAATTCAGCCGTCCAAGAAATCGGAAAGTTCTGGTTTCGTTTATTCGCTGAAAGGAGACAGAGCTTTCCACATTTATTTCACATGACAGGAAATTCTTTATTCACAATACAACTAAAACTGCTTACTTCCAAGCTGATATACCAATAATGCTAGTTTTCCTCTATATCACCTGTTATACTCAATACTTTTACTCAGTCTCATAATCCATGAAACTGAGGGAATCGATACAATCATAGATGTGGTTTCTATAATAAATGCATCTTGTTGATAGTTCATGGTTTTAATGACCTTTACATCAACTTGTTAAGATGAACAGAAAAATTCTACATAATCACAGAATATTTGAGTCCGTGAAACCTCCAATGCCCTCATTTTACAGTTGTGAGAAAATGGAATTCTGACTTCCAATCATTCAACTATTATTTATTATTATTTCAGGATTTATGTTTAAAATAATCTGTTAAAAATTTCTAGAGTTCCTATCATGGCTCAGTGGTTAATGAAACTGACTAGTAACCACAAGGACTTGGGTTCGATCCCTGGCCTTGCTCAGTGGGCCAAGGTTCCGGGGTTGCCAGAGCTGTGGTGTAGGTCACAGATACGGCTGGGACTCTGAGTCCCTATGGCTCTGGCATAAACCAGCAGCTATAACTCCAATTCGACCCCTAGCCTCTAAACATCCATATGCTGCGGGTACAGCCCTAAAAAGATGAAAAGCTCCCCCCACCAAAAAAAAAGAAAGAAAGAAAACTTTCCAAGATTGATTATTGGATTTGTTACTTAGCTTAGCTCGTACTAAGTTCAAACTGCCTTCTTCCTTTATCTCTAATGTTTAAGTATTTTTAATTGGTAAACAAAAATCACTGCAAATCTGCAAATTGACATTTGTTTTTGTTTTTTTTTATACAGATACACAGATTTTATTATAGTGGGTATATATATCTATATATTTATCATACATCTATATATATCATAAAATATAACACCATTTTAAATGAGCAATCCAGTGGTGTAATTACATTCACAGTGCTATGCAACCATCACTACTATTTATTTCCCAAAATTTTCCCCACATAAACAGAAACTCTGTACCCCCAGTAACTTACCACTTGTCCTCCCTAGTCCCTGGTAAATTTTAATCTACATTATGTCTTTATGAATTTTCCTATTCTAGATATTACATACATGTGGAATCATATCATATTTATCCTTTTGTGTCTGGTTTATTTAACCTAACATTTTAAGGTTCAGTCACATTGTAGCACGCACCAGAATTTCATTCCTTTTATAGCTGAACACTATATTCATTCATCAGTTTTTGGACCTTTTGGCTATTGTGAACAATTCTGCAATAAACATTTTTGTATAAGAATCTGTTAAAATCCCCGTTTTAAATTTTTTGGGGTATATAATGGGTAGTCAAATTGCTGGCTTATACAGTAATTCTGTATTTCACATTTTGAGGAACCAAACTGTTTCAAACTGTTTTCCACAGTGGCTACACCATCTAACATTCCCACCAACAATTTACAAGTGTTCTAATTGTTTCACATCTTCATCGTTCTTATTTTCCATCTCTTTCAGTTATTAATAATGGAAACATCATAGGAGACATGAAGTGATATCTCATTAATTTTAATTCCCCTAAGGACAAATTACTCTAAGCATCTTTTTATGTATTTATTGGTCATTTGTGTATATTCTTTAGAGAAATACCTATTTAAGTATTTTACCCAATTTTAATTGGCTTGGTCTTTTTGTCACTGAGCTGTTTTGTATGTATTATAGACAGTAATGCTTATCAGATATGACCCGTAAATATTTTCTCCAAAATTGTGCATTTTGATTACATTTAATGCTGTTTTTTTTTTCTATAAGGTAATCCATGTGAAATTTTCTATTTAAAAGTGATTTGTAAAGAACTATAAAAGTAACAGTAAATTTTATAAATAAACAAGCTAGTGTAAGTTTTAAAGTTACTGATGGGAATACAGGTTGTATTTTAAAATTCTTCTTGGATCTCCTTCTGTTATGAGCCACAAGGGAAGTCCGAATCCCCTTCTGTTAGAAAGAGACCACTCCTATTTGCTTGAGGCATATTGGTATTCAAATATTCCAATAAATATTATGACTTATTTCATCAGGTGTTATTCATGAAAATGCTTCTTAAAAAAAGAGATGCTCAATAAGTATACAAACCATGGAAAATTCTGGCAAAAGTATTTAGCAAACTGTAAATATAAAGCATCTTCCTAATATAATGACTAATATGTTAGAAAATCATCACATTATCATGGTAAACAAACAACATCATCATAAACAAACATTATGGTAAACATTAGAAGAATTACCATTAAAGAAGGAGGAAGATAATGCGGCCACTAATCACTTGGTCTGGTCAACATTTAGCAGAACATATTAATCAGAACCATAATGGAAAAGTAGAATCAAATTGAATCAAATCAAATCAAATCAAATATATAGTAAAAGATGTTATGAATAAGGGGCTCCTAAATGAAAACTCTGCACAGAAAAGTACTTATCTTCAAATGTTCTGGTGGCCATTTCACCATTAGAGCCATGGTTCTGACAAAAGCAAAACAAAATAAGATACTGAAACACATAAGCTGACTCTTCCTAGGTCTGGGATAGTAGTTTTTCCTCTGTTTAAGAGATTAAAGCAGAAGTTCTCAAGGTTAGGACATGTTCTTATTTTAAAGAGTTCAATGATTTGATCTGTCCAAGAATAAACCATAATTAAATATTTGCATAATAAGGATAAGCATTCTTTTCAGAGCATTCTGGTGATTTAAATATTTTTGCATTGATCTAAATGCTCCTTTGTAATTACACGGAGTTAATATATTCTATCCAAAGGTGCACCCTGTTGCACGAGTATATTTGCTAATCCAGAAAACCAAAATATTTTTAATAGAATAGCTTCATTTCATGGGAACATTGAGAACAAAAGAATTTTGCGACAATATTTGCAAAGCTGACCTAACAGTACAAGGAGGAAATTGCTATCATCTCTTGTTCAGGTGACTAAGCTGTGATTTGGAGCAGTTAAGTAATTTGTTTAGGAAAAAAAGGAAAGATACACAGTCAAAAAGAATCCAAATGAATACCAGCTTAACTTCCCACAGTCAGCTCTTCTATTAATTTCACTGTTTCACAGCAATTAAGAGTATAACACAGGTTTTGAGAGAGAATAAGAGCTCACTGAACCTCCAGTACCAGAATAAAAATGATCAAAGATAAATAGGATAGATAGATAAATGTGTTGTTTACATGCTTTGAGACACAAAGTTATTGAAATCATTATCTTACACAGAATATTATCAGATATTTTGGTACTTTTGAAATTGAAATTGAAAAGCACGTTTAAGGGGGGAAGACAAATGTACTCAAGTATGAAAAAGTACTTAGAATGGATATGGTTTGCCTATACTAATATCAAGGATTATTAACTTTTATCTTATTTAAATTTAAATAAGAGTATATTCTTCTTAGATAGGTGTGCTAAGTTTTATATTTTTCATCCACAAGTGATTGATGCATATAAAGTATAACTTAAAAACTTCTACATAAATGCCTGTCAAATAAGTTGCCTGTAGATAGTTTTTCTCTAAAAATACTTTTTGAATATCAAAAAGAATTGCAAGATAAGTTCTGCTTTAAAGTACCTACAAAAATTATATTCAAAACTTTCCTTTTAATTGTAAATCCTAATTGTTTTTGCTTAAAGCAGAGCCTAAAATGAAAGTTAGGGAAAAAAAAAAGAAAAAGAAAGGGTGCTAACACTGTTTGGAAAACATACATTCAGGAGAGTGAGAATTAAAATACTGATAACACTGTAGTAATAACAATAGTAAAAGTAAGAGAAGAAAGATAGAAATCAGTTGTATTTGATGTCTCACTATAGCTGCTTCTACTTACTTGGTCCTCGGGACTACTGGAAAGGTCACAAGAAAAAGAGGTTTCCTCTTGCCTTCTGAGGTTGGTTGATTTCCTAAATTATTGATACTACAGAGATCTATCATTCATTATAAAATACTTCAGCTTATGTACCTCTTTGTATTCAATATTACATGAATTCTTTCATTTGTGCATCTGTGTTGATGATGTATATTTTTAAAGTCTTACGATGTTATTTGAATTTAATTGTAATAACAATTTGTTTTTTCTATTTTTTATTTACTTGCAAATGTGTTTTGTTCCTTCAGGAACCATTTTCTTAGTTACCTATCTGTTGAAAACTCTTAAAAAAATCATTTCAATGCAGATACCAAGTCAGTAATATTGACCCAACTTTATTATCCTACTTTTCTTAAAAATGAAAATGACTTATCTTTTCTCTGTCAGCAGAGTATTATAAAGTTATACACTAAAAGGAGGCCTAAACTCTTTCCCTAAAAATACTCCTTAGACCAAGTAATTATAGCCTTTTTTTTTCCAATTAAATATAACATATTAGTTTAACATACAGCATGACAAATTTCATCTGGAGAGTACTGCTTGTGGAAAAAGATGACAAAATTTATACCAGGTTCTCTTAATGTAAATCTGCAGTATTTTAGGCCTGGTAGTAAAGATATTTATATGTGTGTGTGTGTGTGTGTGTGTGTGTGTGTGTGTATAAAGTTACTATGTAGTTAAATATTTGCATGAACTTATTATTTTTTTTTGTCTTTTTGCCATTTCTTGGGCCACTCCCGCAGCATATGGGGGTTCCCAGGCTAGGGGTCAAATCGGAGCTGTAGCCGCCAGCCTACACCAGAGCCACAGCAACGCGGGATCCGAGCCGCGTCTGCAACCTACACCACAGCTCACAGCAACGCCGGATCGTTAACCCACTGAGCAAGGACAGGGTCCGAACCCGCAACCTCATGGCTCCTAGTCGGATTCGTTAACCACTGCGCCAGGACGGGAACTCCCTACATGAACTTATTCTTAAAGATTAGAGATTGTTTTTTATTCTTGAAATGGTTTTTCTCCTCTAAAGATGTATTTATGTACTTATCAATAACTTAAATGTGTTATATACAAATATTTAATATGTGGTATAAAATAACATTACAATTGGGTAATTACATGACAGATATTTTAACGGTAAAATTTCAAAGATAAAGTAAAATGATTCTAGGTACATTTTATATACCTTTGCTATCCAAATTTATATTTATTAAAGATTGCTATTTATTGGGGATGTTATCTCACTATTAATGTAAACTCTTCAGAACTTCTGACTGAATATACTAAACACACATGCACACTAATATACTCATATAATATACATGTATGTATTAAAAATCAGATATTTATCTCATTTTTTAATGAAAATATGAACTCTCCATGATAGAAACCATGGTTGATCAACGTTGAAAAAATAATTACAAATTTGAGTTTTCGGAAATAGATAAGAAGAGGTAGCAGAGAGGTACTGTATATTTGAAAACTAATGACTTAATTTTTTTTTTCCTGGTACAGTTTTTCTCACCAGGGAAAGGAGGCCCCCTTAGGGAATATCTGTCAGTAGACACTTTTGGTTGTTATCACTTGGTGGGGATTGACACTGGAACCTAAAGGGCAGAGGCCACAGATACTGTTAAATATTTTGCAGTGCACAACAGAGACCCCTACAACAAAATATTAAGTTTTATGTGACAAGCATACTCTTGGCTCAATGGACAGTTCAAGCAAAATCCACTGCAGATGTAATGAATAGATGGCAGCTGGTCTGACACTGAACCAAACATCAGGAGGACAATAAAATCAAAATCTATGGGTAGAGGAGATTGAGATATTATAAAACTACAGAAATGGCAAGAAGTCTTGGAATGCATTAAGCTTTCCAGAATCTGTGAATGGATATTTGGTTCACTTACAAATGCAAAGGTCATGTGACCTCAGCAGACTTACACTGACACACCTGAAAACTGAATGGAACCAAAGAAATGAACCAGAGATCATCTCAAATAAGATGACTTCCATCATGTTTCATTACACTTTTCAATTATCAATCTTCAACTTTTCTGTGTATTTTTAAATAGATTGAAATACACAGTATTAAACTATGTTATAATAAATGAAATGTATACTTGAATAAGATAGGTTTGGCAAAAGAGAGATCTTTACCTCTAAATTTATTCATATGTAAAATAAATTAGAAAACCAGGTTTATTGGTTTGTAAATGCATCAAAGAATGAATGTTGGTTGTTTGTATGATTTAGATAACTTTCAATGTTTTATACTTTTCATACTAATGTGGATATAGAAAAAATATTTTTTAAAACAGTAATTTTTTCTTTAATAAAAGTGAACTATCATGAGTTTTAAATTCTACAATATTCTTAATCTTAAAACATTCTGTTCTTATGATGCCAAAAAAGAGTAATGAGATGGAAAAAAGATAATACAGTGTAATATATATCCATACTGGTAATGCAATGAACTCAGAAGGGTAGTAAAAAAACCAATTAATTTTTATGGGTATTTTAAGATTTCAATCTTAAATGGTTATTTTCAGAACTATGTGTAAATGTTGTGATAACACAGTGTAAAACAGCAGATGGTCTCTTTCAAAGCATATGATATGCACGTAGATTCAATATATTTTTTATAATATTCACATTACAAAACCCTGTAACTACAGAAAATCTAAATATAGTTTAACTAGATACACACAAAACCACAAATGCTTCAAAGAATTAATTCTAAAATTACATTTCTGATCTATCTCTAATTGTTTCAGCCAACATGCCACAGATAAATAGTTCAACAATCACATCCAGGATTCAAAAGGGAAACACAAGTTAGAAAAAACTATTTTTCTTTTTTTTTAATGATTTTTATTATTTCCATTACAGCTGGTTTACAGTGTTGGGTCAATCTTCTACTGTTCAGCAAAGTGACCCAATCACACTTACATATATATACATTCTTTTTCACACATTATCCTCTATCATGCTCCATCATAAGTGACTAGATATAGTTCCCAGTGCTATACAGCAGGATCTCATTGCTTGTCCATTCTAAAGGCACTAGTTTGCATCTATTAACTACTGATTCCCAGTTCATCCCAATCTCTCCCTTCCCACTTGGCAATCACAGGTCTGTTTTCCAAGTTCATGAATTTCTTTTTTATGGAAAGGTTTATTTGTGCCATATATTAGATTTCATATATAAGTGATATCACATAGTATTTGTCTTTCTCTTTCTGACTTACTTCACTCAGTATGAGAATCTCTTACTCCATCATGTTGCTGCACATGGCATTATTTCATTATTTTTTATGGCTGAGTAGTACTCCATTGTGTATACACCATATCTTCCTAATCCATTCATCTCTTGATGGACATTTAGGTTGTTTCCATGTCTTGGCTATTGTGAATAGTGCTGCAATGAACATTTGGGTGCATGTGCATTTTTTAAGGAGTTCTGTCCAGATATATGCTCAAGAGTGGGATTTCTGGGTCTATGTATAGTCTTCTGTGGTACATCCATACTGTTTTCCATAGTGGTTGTACCAATATATATTTCCACCAACAGTGTAAGAGGGCTCCCTTTTCTCCACAACTGCTCCAGCATTTGCTATTTGTGGACTTATTAATGATGGTCATTCTGACCAGTCTGAAGTGGTATCTCATAGCAGTTTTGATCTGCATTTCTCTAATAATCAGTGATGTTGAGTATTTTTTCATGTGCTTGTTGGCCATCTGTATATCTTCCTTGGAGAACAGTCTATTCAGGTCTTTTGCCCATTTTTCCATTGGGTGGTTGGCTTTTTTGCTGTTGAGTTGTATAAGTTGTTTCCAAAAGGTTGAAGAAGAAGGAACACTCCCAATAACATTCTATGAAGCCACAATCACCCTAATGCCAAAGCCAGACAAAGACACCACCAAAAAATAACAGTATAGGCCAATATCTTTGATGAATATAGATGCAAATATTCTCAACAACATTTTAGCTAACTGAATCCAGTAATATATAAAAAAGATCATACATCATGAACAAGTGGGATTCATTCCAGGTTCACAAGGATGGTTCAACATATGCCAATGAATCAATGTCATACACCACATTAACAAAAGAAATGTCAAATACCACATGATGTAGAAAAAAACCTTTGACAAAGTCCAACATCCATCATGATAAAAACTCTAACCAAAGTGGGTATAGAGGGAACATAACTTAATATAATAAAAGCCATTGATGACAAACTTGCAGCAAATATAATACTTAATGGAGAAAAGCTGAAAGCCTTCCCACTAAAATCTGGAACAAGACAAGGATGCCCACTCTCACCACTTTCATTAAACATAATATTGGTAGTCCTAGCCACAGCAATCAGACAACAAAAGAAATAAATGATATCCAAATTGGAAGAGAAGAGGTAAAACTGTCACTCTATGCAGATGACATGATACTGTACTGGGAAAACCCTAAAGACTCAATGCAAAAACTGCTTGAACTGATCAAAAAATTCAGCAAAGTAGCTGGATATAAGATTAACATTCAGAAATTGGTCACCTTTCTGTATACTAACAATGAAATATTATACAAGGAATACAAAAACAAAATACCTTTTAAAATTGTACCCCCAAAATTAAATACCTGTGAATAAACCTGCCTAAGAAGGTGAAAGACTTATATGCTGAGAACTATAAAACATTAATCAAGGAAATTAAAGAGGATTCAAAAAATTGAAAGATATTCCATGCTCATAGGTTAGAAAAATTAATATTGCAAAAATGGTCATATTACCCAAAGCAATCTACAGATTCAATACAATCCCTATCAAATTACCCATGACATTTTTCACAGAACTAGAACAAACAATCCAAAAAGTTATATGGAACCATAAAAGACCCAGAATTGTCAAAGCAATCTTGAGGAACAAAAACCAAGCAGGAGCATAATTCTCCCAGACTTCAGGCAGTTTTACAAAGCCATGGTAATCAAGACAGTGTGGTATGGTATCAAAACAGACAGACCAATGGAACAGAACAGAGAATCCAGAAATAAACCCAGACACCGACATTCAATTAATCTTCAACAAAGGAGGCAAGGACATAAAATGAGAAAAAGGCAGTCTTTTCATCAAGTGGTGCTGCGAAAACTGGACAGCAGAATGTAAATCAATGAAACTGAAACACGCCCTCACACCATGCACAAAAATAAACTCAAAATGGCTTAAATACTTAAATGTAAGACAAGGTACCATCAATCTCCTAAAAGAGAACATAGACAAAACATTCTCTGACATCAACCATGCAAATGTTATCTTAGGTCAGTCTCCCAAGGCAACAGAAATAAAACCAAAAATAAACCAATCAGACCTAACCAAACTGACAAGCTTTTGCAAAGCAAAGGAATCCATTTAAAAAAAAAAAACAAAAAGACAACTTACATAATGGGAGAAAATAGTTTCAAATGATGCCACTGACAAGGGCTTTCTCTCTAAAATATATAAATTTATTTTTTATTTTTCAAAATAATAATCATTTGCAGGCACTCATTACCATAGGATCTAAGAGAATGAAAAAAATTCATTATATGTGTTATACATCTCAAAACTAAAGAAGACTTTATTCCTCAGAACACAGGGACCTAATTATTATATCTTTTTAGTCAATACTGAAAGAAAAATAAAATGAAAATACCATAGTGTGTTTACATTGCACCACTCTGAACACATTTCCCATGTATCTGAGAGGGCTCTCCAGATATTAATTCAATAATTTTTAGATATTTGAGTTGATAATTTTTACTACCTGGGGACTATCTAAAACAAGTCATCAAGATTAAATGGATTTTCATTCATCTTTTGAGGCAATTTTCTCTTAAATCATAAAGATTTCTTATAAATTCCAATGGCAGAATGATCTCTACTATGATTGATACTCTTCTAATATGGTCCATTCTCTGGAAAGACACGTATAAAAGCATTACACATATTCAGTCTTGATTTTTCCCGCACAGTCTGTGATTCCTCAGTGGTTGTATTTAACACCTATGTGGTATACACAGTAACATTTGGTTAAGAAGATGACAATTAATGTTCTACTTTATTCTCCATGTGATCTGGGAAAAGTCTCTGAACTGCAGGCAAGACTTCTCAAACTTTAACATGCACACACACCACGTAAGGGTAGATTCTAATTCAGTAGGTCAGGAGTCAGACAGAGATTGTGTATTTTCCTGGTTGATGAGAAACTTGGTCTTTGATGCAGACACTACTTTTTTATGAGGAAAATTTGTGAAATATAAAGTACTTAGTGGCATATCTGAGAAGAAAAAAATAGTATGTATATAAGACAAAAATAATATGTATATGCTATCATGCTTTCAAAAGAACATATGAATAACAGAGGTCAGTTTAATAGTTATTAAGAATAACAACCGAACCTATTATCATTCTGTATTTGTATCTTCTCTTTTTCTATTCTTCTTCTCTTTTTTTCTTTTTTTGCTTTTAAGGGCCACACTTGTGGCATATGGAGGGTCCCAGGCTACAGGCTGAACCAGAGCTACAGCTGCTGACCTACACCACAGCCACAGCAACATGGGATCATAGCCACATTGTGACCTGCACCACGGCTCACTGTAATGCAGAATCCTTAACCCACTGAGTGAGGCAAGGGATCTAACCTGCAACCTCAGGGTTCCTAGTTGGATTTGTTTCCACTGTGCCATGATGGGAACTCCTCTTTTTCTATTCTTCTTTATCTGTTGTTATCCATTAAAGTTTTCACCAGAAATTTTTTCTTCATTTTTATATGTATTATTCATTCAGAAAGTCTAGGTAATCTCAGGGAGAATTTATTTTTTACTGTTCTTATGACATATGTCAGTGTCATCATTCTATTTCTGAAGCTATTATTCAAAAACATCTTCTTTCACTTCTAGAGGTACTTGATTGATTTTTTTGGTTTCAGTATTTGTCACCATGAAAATCAGCAGGATCATGAGGTGGCTTTCATTCAGATTTTAAGGAGAAATCAAAAGCTTTACAGACAAGCAAAAGCTAAGATAATTCAGCAACACTAAACTAGCTTTACAATGAATACTAAAGGAATTTCTCTAGGCAGAACAGAAAAGGCCATACTAGAAACAAAAATACCACAAATGGAGTTCCCATCATGGCTCAGCCCAAACAAATCCAACAAAGAATGATGAGGTTGTGGGTTTGATCCCTGGCCTCTCTCAGTGGGTTAAGAATCTGGTGTTGCCATGAGCTGTGGTGTAGGTCACAGACGTGGCTCAGATCTGGCATTGCGGTGGCTCTGGTGCATAGGGCAGTGGTTATAGCTTCTATTCAACCCCTAGCCTGGTAACTGTCACATGCCATGGGTTCATCCCTAAAAAGCAACAAAAAACAAAACAACACAAATAGCAAGGCTCACCTGTAAAGGCATATATACAGTGAAGGGAGGAAATCATCCATGCACAAATATGCTACCAAAATCAGAAATCATATGAAGAGGGTACAAATGCAGGACACTGGAGATGCACTTGCAACTAAGAGACCAACAACTTAAAACAATCCTGAATATGTATAGACTTCTATATCAAAACTTCAGGGTAACTGCAAACCAAAAATTTACAACTGATAAACATACAAACAAGAAAAATCAACTCAAATACAACACTAAATATAGTCAACAAACTACAAGAGGAGAGAACAAGAGAAGAAGGAAAGAAAAAAGAGAAACAAAACCAAATCCAACACAGTTGAGAAAATGGCAGTAAGAACATACATATCAATAATTACCTTACATGTAAATGGACTAAATGCCCCAACCTAAAGACAGAGACTGGCTGAATGGATACAAACAAAACAAAACAAAACAAAACAAAACAAAACAAGATCAACATATATTCTGTCTTCAAGAGACCCACTTCACTTCTAGGGACACATACAAATTGAAAGAGAGAACAGAAGAAAATATTCCATGTAAACAGGAATCAAAAGAAAGCTGGAGTTGCAATACTCATATCAGACAAAATAGACCTTAAAGAATATTATAAGAGACAAGGAAGGACATTATCTAATGATCAAAGGAACAATCCAAGAAGAAGATATAACAATTGTAAATATATATGCACCCAAAACAGGATCACCTCAATGTTTAAGGCAACTGCTAACAGCCTTAAAAGGAGAAATTGAAAATAACACAATAATAGTGGGGGACTTTAACACCACACATACAGCAATGAACAGATCATCCAGACAAAAAACCAACAAGGAAACACAGGCCCTGAATGAAGCATTAGACCAGATGGACTTCACAGATATTCATAGGACATTCCATCCAAAAGCAGCAGAATACATTCTTCTCAAGTGCACATGGAACATTCTCTAGGATTTATCACATTCTAGGCCACAAATCAAGCCTCAGTAACTTTAAGAAAACTGAAATCATATCAAGCATCTTTTCTGAACACGATGCTATACAACTGGAAATCAACAACAAGAAAAAAAAAACTTCAAAAAACACAAACATGTGGAGACTAAACAACATGCTACTAAACAACCAATGGATCACTGAAGAATTCAAAGAGGAAATTAAAAAATACCTAGAAACAAATGACAACAAAGATACAACACTCCAAAACCTATGGGATGCAGCAAAAGCAGTTCTAAAAGGCAAGTTATTGCAATACAAGCCTACCTCAGCATGCAAGAAAAAGCTCAAATAAACAGCCTAACTTTACATCTAAAGCTCAAATAAACAGCCTAACTTTACATCTCTTCATCTAGAGAGAGAAGAACAGACAAGACCTAAAGTTAGTAGAAGGAAAGAAATCATAAAGATCAGAGAAGAAATCAATGAAATAGAAATGAGGAAAACCATGCAAAAGATCAATGAAACGAAAAGCTGGTTCTTTGAAAAAATCAACAAAACTGATAAACAGAAATATAGATCAGTGGAACAGGATAGAAAGTCCATAATTAAACCCACACCCCTACAGCCAAGTAATCTATGACAAAGGTGGCAAGAATATACAATGGAGAAAAGACAGCCCCTTCAGTTAAGTGGTGCTGGGAAAACTGGATGGCCACATGTAAAAGAATGAAATTAAAACACTTCCTAACACCATACACAAAAATAAACTCAAAATGGATTAAAGCCCTAAATATAAGCCAAGATAATATAAAACTCTTAAGAGGAAAACATTGGCCAAACACTCTGACATAAACCATAGTAATATCTTCTCAGATCCACCTACTCATTAATGACAATAAAAACAAAAATAAACAAATGGGACTTCATTCAACTTAAAAGTTTCTGTACAGCAAAAGAAATCCTAAATAAAACAAAAGACAACCCACATAAGGGGAGAAAATATTTGCAAATGAAGTGATTGACATGGGATTAATCTCCAAAATTTATAAACACCTGCAGCTCAATGCCAAAAAACCAAGCAACCCCATCAAAAAATGGGCAGAAGATCTAAACAGACAGTTCTCCAAAGAAGACATACAGATGGCCAAAAGACACATGAAAAGATGTTCAACATCACTAATTATTAGAGAAATGCAAATCAAAACCACTATGAGATGCTGCCTTACACCAGCTAGACTGGCCATCATCAAAAAGTCTACAAACAATAAATGCTGGAGAGGGTGTGGAGAAAAGGGAACCCTATTACACTGTTGGTGGGAATGTAATTTGGTACAACCGCTGTGGAAAATAGTGTAGAGATTCCTCAGAAACTGAAAATAGAACTGCCATTTGATCCAGCAATCCCATGCCTGGGCATCTATCCAGAGAAAACCATGACTCGAAAACCATGACTCGAAACACATGTACTCCAATGTTCATTGCAGCACTACATACTAAATGTCTATCAACAGAGGAATGGACAAAGAAGATGTGGTACATATATACACAATGAAATATTACTTAGCCATTAAAAGGAAAGAAATAACAGCATTTGCAGCAACATGATGGACCTAGAAATTATCATGCTAAGTGAAGTCAGTCAGACAGTGAGATACCAACATCATATGCTATCACTTACATGTGGAATCTAAAAAAAAGGACACAATGAACTTCTTTGCCGAACAGACTTTGAAAAGCTTATGGTTTCCAAATGAGACTGGTTGGGGTGTGGGGAGATGTGCTGGGGTTTGGGATGGACAGGCTATAAACCAACATCATATGCTATCACTCACATGTGGAATCTAAAAAAAAGGACACAATGAACTTCTTTGCCGAACAGACTTTGAAAAGCTTATGGTTTCCAAATGAGACTGGTTGGGGTATGGGGAGATGTGCTGGGGTTTGAGAAATTGGATTGTGATGATCATTGTACAAATATAAATGTAATAGTATTCATTGAGTAATTAAAAAAAGAATTCTTATTGCTCCATCCATTTTCTCACATGCATTTGGTGTTGTGGATTTTTGGTCATTCTAAAGGCTGTGTGGTCATATCTATTTTATTTTATTTTATACATTTTATTTTATTTTATTTTTGGTTTAGGGCCACACATGCAGCTTTTGGAAGTTCCCAGGTTAGGGGTTAAATCAGTGCTGCAGCTGCCAGCTTATACCACAGCCACAATAATGCAGGATCTGAGCTGCCTCTGCAATCTATACCACAGCTCACAGCAATGCCGGATCCTTAACCTACTGAGTGAGATCAGAGATTGAACCTACTGGGATACTAACTGGGTTTGTAACCCACTGAGCCACAACGGGAACTCCTTGTTGTTGTTTAAATTTCATTTCCCTGATGACATATGTTGTGAAGTATCTTTTCATACATTTATTTGCCATCTGTAGATCTTCTTGGATTAAGTCACTGTATATTCTTTGACCAATTTTTTAATCTGGATGTTTTTCTTATTGTTGAGCTTTAAGAGTTCCTTGTGTTTTTTGAATGAGTCCTTTATCAGATGTGTCCTTGACAAATATTTTCTCCTAGTTTGTGGCTTGGCTTCTCATTCTCTTATCTTTTCATTCTCCTTTTGGCAGAGCAGTTTTCAATTTTAAAGTCCAGCTTATCAATTATTTTTTCATGGATTGTACCGTTAGTGTTGAATTAAAAAAAACTACTCACCACACCCTAGGTCATTTGGGTATTTTTCTTACGTTATCTTCAATGAGTTTTATGTTCAATAACTTACATTAAGTCTGTGACCCATTTTGAGTTCATTTTTGTGAGGGGATAGTTAATCTTTAGCTAGATTCATTCTTTTTTTAAATGTGGATATGGCACTTTATGTTCAACATTTGTTGAAAGGACTGCCTTTGCTCCATTGCATTGCCTTTTCTCCTTTGTCAAAGTCCACTTGACTATATTTATTTGACTTTATTTCTGGTATCTCTATTCTATCCCACTGATCTTTATGTCTCTTACTTTGCCAATATCACACTATCTTGATTATTATACCTTGCTTATTATAAGTCAATGTTGGGCAATAGATTTTTGTAATACTAACTTTTTTACATGTTGTATGACTGCATGAATTTGTACTAGTTTTCTACTTGTAGAGTAATACATTACAGAGAAATCAACGTCTTTAAACAATATTTATTTATCATCTCACATTTTTGTAGGTCAGAAATCTATGCAGACTCAAATTAGTTCTCTGCTTATGGTCTCACAAGGCAAAGTAAGGTGTTAGTTGAATTAGTTTCATTGCTGGGCACTCTTGGGAAGAATCAACTTCTCAGCTCATTCAAGTTGTTAAGCGAAATCTAGCTCTTTGTGCCCAGTCTTCGATCTCTGAGTCCTTGTTGGCTGCCAGCTGGGGATTGGTCCCTGGTCCTAGAAGCTAACTGCATTCTATCTAGTGTGGGCTCCTCCATTTTCAGCCAGCAATGGAATATATGCCACACCTTGAATCTTTTCTATGTTTTTGAATGTACTTGACTCTTCCCTCTGCTTAGAGTTGAAGAAAACTCTCATATTTTGCCTGAACGAACTAGATCCACTGAGATAATCTTCTACCCTATGTTCAACTGACTTGGGACATGAATTTCTTCTGCAAAATTCCATCTCAGGAGTAGCTGGAAAACAAGGGGTAGAATCTTGGGAAGACTTCTTTAGAATTCTTTTTACCACAAACTATATCCACACTATAGCATACATATTACACATATCAGCTTCCACAACTCCCACTTCTAGGAAAACTGAGGTGTTGTCTCTATCCTTATAGTATTTTCACATATTTTTAAGCTCTATGCTCCTTGTCCATAATAAAAGAGTTAACTAGAAGACAGTTCATTTTTATCATGCATATCCAATATTCACTGTTTTCTTTTACTCTTTTTCTGATTTATTCCTTTACTCTTCATTTCTGTAATGCTTACAATTACCCTCTCTTTCTTATTGTTTTGAATAACACAGAAACCTTATTGTTGTTTATAAAAATCAAACTTAGAAGCAGGGAGAAAGCTCAAACAATATCAAAACCCTTCAAAGATGTACAATTTCTTTTTAACTTGGTGTCACCCTCCTACCAGTAAACCTCAAACTCCTAAATTTAAGTCCTTAGTTTACTAAAAAATTGTAGCCTGAAGCACCACACAAACTCATCTTAAGAACTCTAAATAACACTATTAATTAAAATAAAGTCTCTCAAATTTAATCATTTTCAGAATGATTTAAAGAGACCTTTAAAAATGTAGATTTGTTGGCTCCAGTAAAAAAAGTTTCTACTTCTGTCTGTCTAGAGTGGAAATAATAAAACTGCATTAATGCTAATGCAAGTGACAAATAATACTATACATTTAGAAATAATGTTCTGGCTTCCATGTGATTACACAAACACAACACAAACACACACTCACACACATATTTTTGCAGCACTGGAAGACATGCATGCAGTCCTACCAAGGGACAACCTGATCTGGTTTCTCAAGTGAAATTATAGTTTTGTCCTGTATATTTTATTTTGCTAATCCCCATGGGCAGGTGCATCCCTGAAACAGGACTAAAGACCATACATACAGTTTTTATTAACTGCTTTCCAGCCTCCAGTATTCCACCATTAGGCCATGTACTATCAGTGTGCATAGAACATGGTGTTCAAAGAATAATGACCTTGGGAAGTGAAGATAAAGCTAAATGTGCATTCATGAAAGGCATATGTGCTTCACAAAGAGGCTTAGACTTTAATCCACAAAGAGAAAGAAGTTTTCGTAGAAACAATCATTCAACTTCAGTTGGTAGAGCAGACGCCACTTTCTCAAGGCCTGATATAAAGGATGTAATATATAACTAATGACCTGTATGTCTTGAGAAAAAGCTGGGAGGCTGAACGTCAGAAAAACTGATGCTGCAGGTTATAAAGCTGCCAACAAAGGTTAGGGTAACCATAAAAATCTTCCTCTGATGCAGTAGTGAGTGGTTCTCAGAACTTGCTACAACTCCTGAAATTCTCATGAATATCTGTGACACTCCAAGAACTCCCTATGCTGCAGCTAAGTAGGTATTTTACAAGAGCTCACCAGTAAGGCACATAGACTTTTGCATTTAAGCACACTTCCGGTAATTGATGCTGCCTGGGTGATGCGAGCTCCTGATCCACCTCCCCAACTCCTCCTCAGGCTTTCTGGACCATGTATACCTTCTCAGTTTCCTTAAAGCCCTTTCAAACCATTTTAAGTGGTTTCTCAATTAAATCTTTTCATATAATTGCCCAGTATTTATGTTACTTTTTCTTCTAGAGCCGTAAATATTGGCCTTAAACTTTCATGTGACACCTAGCATTACATCTGAACATCAGAACTGCTCTATTAAGATTAGTTGGATAATTATATTTCATTAATTGAGAGGGTCCAATTAACCTAGTAAATACCAAAATGTAACCATCTTAAGTAAATAATTTAACATGGGCGTTATACACTAGAACCATTATTCTCAGAGTTCAATAGTATTCTATGTTTTAAAAAAACTAAACCCTGGAGTTCACGTTGTGGCTCAGCAATAATGAACCTGACTAGTATCCATGAGGATGTGGGATCGATTCCTGGCCTTGATCAATGGGTTAAGGATCCAGCATTGCCATGAGCTGTGGCGTAGGTTGCAGATGCAGCTTGGATCCTGCATTGCTGTGGCTGTGGTGTAGGCCAGCAGCAGCTTTGATTCGACCCCTACCCTTGGAACTTCCATATGCCACACCTGTGGCCCTAAAAATAAATAAATAAATAAACCCCAAGAATACTCCTTATTATTCCTAAAATAGCAATACAGGTGAAATATAATTTTCCAAAAATGAGCATGAATAAAAATTTTGAAAATATCAAAATATTTCCTTTGATTTTTCAATGCTTTTATAATAAATGATTTTGATAAACTAGAAAAATATTTTAAAACCTTTATAGAAAAAATCTAAGGTGTTTTTATTTTTAATGTATAGAATGGTCTCTAAAGTTGTAAAAGTTTATTTCCATCTTATTCCAAATATTTGATAATGATACGCTTTTTGTGGCCTTGGATGTAAAGTTTCTGGGTTTAGATATTTATATTTGCTTTTTTAATGTGGATAGAATGGATGAAAAGCAAGGAACAGAGATTCAGAAAAAACAAATCACTTTTTCCTATGTTTGTATAATGTTAGGAGAATCAAAGACACATATAATCAGAACTGCACCCATGTTCATTGTACAGGAATCTATTTAAAAATATTTTAATTATAACCTGGCATAAATTTGCAGAAATCATCAAAAGGCTCTAATTCTAGTATCAACTAGAAAGGATGCCACCAAAGAGGTCTAAGAAATCTATACATATTTAACTACCTCATGACAGCTTTGAAAGTCCAATTTTATCAGTTTCCTATGGTTGCTGTAACAAATTACTACTAACTGGATGGCTCAAACAACAGAAATCTATTGTATCACAGTTCTAGAAGCCAGAAGTTTGAAATCAGTATCACTGGGATGAAATCAAGGTGCTGACTAGTCCACACTGGCTCTGGTGCAACTATCAGATAATCTCATTATCTAGTCCCAGTTTCTGTTGGCTGCAGGCATTCCTTAGCTGCATCACTCCGATCTTCAAGGGCAGCATTTTCAAATCTCTGCCTGCTTCTACTTCATATCACCTTACCCTCTGTGTAGGAAATCTCCCTCTGTCTTCCTTTAGGAGGATACAATTATTACACTAGGGCCCACCCAGAAAATCCCAGATAATTTTCCAGTGTCATGATGTTTACTCACATCTGCAAAGCCTCCCCATCCCCCGATCTCCCCATGTAAAGAGCTCTCAAAAATTCCAGGGATTAGGATGTGGACAAATCTTTTGGAATTATTATATAGCTTACCATCCCACTTTGTCTTTCAATTCCTAGTGTTTAATGGAAAACCTGAGGAATAGCAAGGGGTTAATAAGTATTATAACAAAAAAAAATGAATGGATAAATTTAATGATTATTAACAAAAATTGACATTTTGCTTTGTTACTTTTTTTATTCTTATTATCAAACTACTTAATATACTCTTTTCTTAAAAGTCTGCAAATTAAAAATATATAGGAGAATTCAACACAAATTTACTTTTCTTAAGTGCTCATAAGTAGCTTTAATTTAAAACATCTTATATTATTAAAAATAGGACATTGTGTAATATATTTCTTCCCATAATATTTTATACTGGGTAAACATTTTGGTGCACTCTATTTTTCTTTGTTTACATGTATGGACTTTATAATTATCTATGTGTGATGTGATCAAAGAGATTAACTTATGTGGATGTGCCAAATTTATCTACAGAGTTCTCTGACTCATCTATATCTCATATATGTTGCAATTTTTCAACTATAAAATTATGTGAGGTCTCCTCTCTGCTACATAATTTCAAACATTTTAATAATTTTAATAAAGACTGTTATATTTGAAATAGTTAACATCTTGTGTCATTCTCCAATTTGTAAAAGTATTGATTACTTTTCCAAGCTATATTTAAAAGCTTGGTTTTATTTATGTATTCCTTATATAATTTTTTACATTTTGAAACACTGATATCAAAGCTTTTCCAAATGTACACACAAATGCAAAATGAAACAAAAAGTATTTAGTATAGTGCCAAGGTTAAGGAACATTAGCTTCCTTTTCTGCTTCCTTGTTAGCTAATTAAAGAATATAAGAAACAAGTTCCTAAATTTGTCATTATTAATGTATTAGAAATAAAATGTCTCATTGAAAATTTTAATGTTACTGAAATATTTAAATATACTTCTTCTGAAATATTTAACAACCAGGGAAATTTTAATCAAAATACATTGCACTCAGTGCATGAAAATGTTCCCTTTAATTGCAGAAGTGCATGTCTATGTTTATAGGAAGGGTTATTGAAGAAACAACATTTTTTTTTTCCCTACCTCTCCCTCCCCCGACCTCAATTCCTAGGACTGAACTGAATCCTGGTACTGCCCCTGACTTTCTGTGTCATCCACTATTAGCATCTAGAAAGACTCCTGACATTCATGATTATATTATTGTGGCATTCTCTCCATGTCCTGAGGCAGGATCAGGAGATGGAAGAATAGAACTCCCCTTGAGCTATTTGTATTTTTTTAATTATCTATTCACTAATAAACATGGACAAACATTAGAAGGTAAAAAAAACTCTAAAGTAATATTCAAAAAGACATATAATTGTATACTAGGTATCTGTATTCAGACCTTCCCAATATATCCACGACATCATATCATACAAATAAAATATGAGTTCTATCTATATACATAGTGCACATAATGGAAAATGGCCACGTGGTTTAATTATTACAGCTGTTTGTGAATCATACAGTGGAAGACATTTAAAGAAACAGTTCCTATGACCATCACGGAAAACTGGCAGGCTAGATGTCAGCACACAGGATATGGTGCACAGCCCCAGAACTGTGGGATTTAAATTTGCAGGAGTCACTGGTATTTCATCCAGTGTAATTAGAGACTGACATACAATAGTAACAAAATACAGATCCATAAGTGAACCCAACTAAAATCAGCTGAGCAAAGCTCACATCAGTAGAACCACTCCAAGGCTAGGCCAAATTGCTAACCCATAAAATTGGGAACTAAACTATGTATATATTGTTTCGTGCTGATAATATGGGGATGCCACGTAATATTCCAAAGCTAACTGATGCAAAACCCAACCAAATATGCCCAAGATCTGTACCCCAAAAACTGCAAAATATTATTGAAATTAAAGGAGACTTAAATACTGTATACACTGAGGTCATATATAAGGAGATGTAAAGATGTGAGTGCTACACTAATTGATCTATAAATCCATTGTTTCCAAACACAACCCTACCAGGATTTCTAATATAAAATGAAAAGCTTGTTTTGTAATATTTGTGATAACATAAATGGCTAAGAAGCTACATGACAGTCTCAAAAGCAAACAAACCAAAAACAGAATTAGTGGGAGTTTCTGTTGTGACACAGTGGAAATAAATCTAACTAGTATCCATGAGGCTGTGGGTTCAATCTCTAGCTCTGCTCAGTGGGTTCGGGATCTAGCACTGCCCTGAGCTGTGGTGTAGGTTGCAGATGCTGCTTAGATCCCATGTTGCTCTGGCTGTGGCATAGGCCAGCAGCAATATCTCCAATTCAACCCCTGGCCTGGGAACTTCCATATGCCACAGGTATGGCCCTAAAAAGCAAAAGGCAAAAACAAACACAAAATTACTGGACTTAAATTTGATAAATTATCAGCATTTAGTAATTAGGACAAATAGTAAACACAACAATGTAATATTGCCATAAAGAAAGACAAATAGAGAAGTGCAGGGGAATAAATGGTTTAAAACTACCCCTACATATAAGCATAAACTTGACTTATGGCAATGTTTACATTTGGCTAGGATCATTTTTAAATAAATTCTGGTGTCAAATGAATATTGAGATGGAAGAAAATTATTCATGACCCCTGCCAAACACTACATGCAAAAAATTAATTCACAATCGAAATGTGAAAAGTTCACCAGTGTAAATATGAAGTTAATT
The DNA here is from genome assembly GCF_016906955.1 of Phacochoerus africanus. Classification (NCBI taxonomy): domain Eukaryota; kingdom Metazoa; phylum Chordata; class Mammalia; order Artiodactyla; family Suidae; genus Phacochoerus; species Phacochoerus africanus. Next base: position 93,623,250 of record NC_062553.1, read on the forward strand.
AATATGACATATTCTGTTCATGTAAGAACATCACTATTAATGTAAAATAAAAGTCTAGAAAAATCCATTTGTGCTACATGCAACTTGCAAAGTTCTTATATCCAGAATATATCTATCTTAAGAAAATACACAAATTAGTAAGAGAAAGCTAGATGATCTAGTTGAAAAATGGAAGTGAAATTTGAAGATATCACAAAGAGATACTAATATAGTCAATAAAAACACAAATAGGTGTAAGTATAGTGCCTTATTCTTCATGGAGAACCATACAGAATAAATATAGGCACTATAAACTCACTGAAATGGCTAATACGAGAAAGATTTTCAATAACTTGTATGGGTGACATTCTGGAGCAATTGGAACTCTTATACATTGATTGTGGATTTATAAGTGGGTACATACAATTAGAAAAATTGTGAGGATCTTTTAAAACAAAATAAAACAACTCATAATGACCTAGCAACTTCACTCATTATTTACATTACCCTTCTCTTACATGTAATCATATTTTTTAAATTTTTATTATTTTTTTCTTTTTAGGGCCGCACCCGCAGCATATGGAGGTTCCCAGGCTAGGGGTCTAATTGGAGATGTGGCTGCTGGCTTATGCAACAGCCATAGCCATGCCAGATCTGAGCTGCCTCTGTGACCTACACCATAGCTCACAGCAGCCCCAGATCCTTAACCCACTGAGCAAGGCCAAGGATCAAACCTGCATCCTCATTGATGCTAGTCAGATTTGTTTCAACTGAGCCACAATGGGAACTCCTGTAATCATATTTTTATAAAAAGACATGTATAAGAACATTCATTTATTTTTTACTTGTAATTGTAAAAACTTGGAAGTCAGCTTTATTGTGTTATATTTATTTAATAAAATATTACATCATAAAAATAAATGAATTTCTATTATACAAAAGAACAGGGATAAATCTCATATATATATATAGGTATATATACAGTAATTAGTAGAAAAAGCCAATACATAAAATATGTAAATTTTATGATTTTATTTGAAAATTAAAATCATATAAGATATTTAAAATATTTCATTAGCATATATTATAGTTCATGGGAGAATTAGCATTTTTATGTGCATCATCAAAAATTCTACAAATAATAAATGCTAGAGAGAGTGTGGAGAAAAAGGAGTCCTCTTACATTATTGTTGGGAATGTATTTTGGTGCAGCCACTGTGGAGAACCATATGGAGGTTCCTTAAAAAAACTATGATTCTACAATTCCAATCCTGGACAAATACCCTGAGAATACTCAAATTCAAAGAGATACATGAACGCTGTAGCAGCACTATTTACCATAGCCAAGATATGGAAGCAACATAAGTGCACACAGACAGATAAATGGATAAAGAAAAAGTGGTACATATACAAATGGAATATTATACAGCCATAAAAAGAACAAAATAATGCCATTTGCAGCAACATGGATGGACCTATACATTACCATAGTAAGTGAAGTCAGCCAAAGAAAGACAAATATCATATGATATCACTCATATGTGGTATCTAAAAAAAAAAATTATATAGGAGTTTCCACTGTGACTCAGCAGGTTACAAACCTAACTAGTATCCATGAGAATTCAGGTTTAATTCCTGGCCTTGCTCAATGGATTAAGGATCTGCATTGACATAAGCTGTGGTGAAAGTCACAGACGTGGTTCAGATCCTGTGTTGCTTTGTCTGTGGCTACAGCTCTGATTTGATTCCTAGTCTGGGAATGTCCATATGCCACAGATGCAGCCCTAAAAACAAAAGAAACAAAAAAAGATACAAGAGAACTTATTTACAAAACTGAAACAGATTTACAGATATAGAAAACAAATTTATAGTTACCAAAGGTGAAATGTAGGCATAAATTAGGAACATGATATTGACAGATACACATTACTATATATAAAATAGACACAGGTCTTATTGCAGAGCACAGAGAATGAATATTCAATATCTTGTAATAACCTATAGTGGAAAAGAAACTGAAAAAAAAAAAGATATGTATGCATTTGAATCACTTTGCTATACACCAGCAACTAACACAACATTGTAAATCAACTATACTTCAAAAAAACAAATAAAACTTTTATTTTACCCCAGAGGTTATTTACAGGAGAGATAGCCTTTGATTGCTGTTTAATGATCATTTTTTTTCTCCCAACACAACACATAAGATATGGCAGGATTGAGAACCACCTGAATTACAGAAAAGTTAAATTGTAACTGGATATTAATCTGATAACTAAGTCAAACAGCATTAGAAAAAAAAAAAAAACCTTCCTTTTTTTCTTTTGCCTCAGATTTTATTTTTTTATTAATTTTTTTTGTCTTTTCTAGGGTTGAATCCACAGCATATGAAGGTTCCCAGGCTTGGGGTCCAATCGGAGCTATAGCCGCCAGTCTATGCCACAGCCATAGCAACTTGAGATCTGAGCCTGGTCTGTGACCTACACCACATCTCACGGCAATGCCGGATCCTCAACCCACTGAAAGAGGCCAGGGATCGAACCCACAACCTCATGGTTCCTAGTCAGATTCGTTAACCACTGAGCCACAATGGGAGCTCCTTGCCTCAGATTTTAAAATATAAATCTTATTACTACCATAAAGTAAAATAAAGGTGTGTTTGCCAGGTTGCAATTTTTTATTTTTGGTTCTAAATGAGCATTAAAAATGTATCAAAATGACAAGCTTTTGCACAGCAAAGGAAACCAAAATGAAAACAAAAAGACAACTTACAGAATGGGAGAAAACAGTGTCAAATGATGCAATGGACAAGAGCTTAATCTCTAAAATATACAAGCAACTTATACAACTCAACAGCAAAAAAGCCAACAACCCAAAGGAAAAATGGGCAAAAGACCTGAAGAGACATTTCTCCAAGGAAGATATACAGATGGCCAACAAGCACACAAAACAATGCTCCACATCCCTGATTATTAGAGAAATGCAAATCAAAACTCCCGTGAGATACCACCTCACACCAGTCACAATGGCCATCATTAAGAAGTCCACAAATAACAAGTGCTGGAGGGGGTGTGGAGAAAAGGGAACCCTCCTGCACTGTTGGTGAGAATGGAAGCTGGTACAGGCACTATGGAGAACAGAATGGAGGTACTTTAGAAACCTATACATAGAACTACCATATGACCCAGCAATCCCACTCTTGGGCATATATCTGGACAAAACTTTCCTTGAAAAAGACACATGCACCCGTATGTTCACTGTAGCAATAGTCACAATAGCCAAACATGGAAACAACCCAAATGTCCACTGAAAGACGACTGGATTAGGAAAAAGTGGTATATATACACAATGGAATACTACTCAGCCATCAAAAAGAACAAAATAATGCCATTTGCAGCAACATGGATGGAACTAGAGACTCTCATACTGAGTGAAGTAAGAGAGAGAAAGACAGATATCATATGCTATAACTCATATCTGGAATCTGATATACGGCACAAATGAGCCTTTCCACAGAAAAGAAAATCATGGACTTGGAGAATAGACTTGTGGTTGCCAAGGGGGAAGGGGAGGGAGTGGGGTAGATTGGCAGCTTGGGGTTAAAAGATGCAGACTATTGCCTTTGGAATGGATTAGCAATGAGATGCTGCTGTGTAGCACTGGGAACTATGTCTAGTCACTTATGATGGAGCATGATAATGTAAGAAAAAAGAATGTATACATGTATGTGTAACTGGGTCACCATGCTGTACAGTAGAAAAAAAATAATGTATTGGGGAAATAAAAAATATATAAAAAACATGCTAAAAATGTATCAAATGTGAAAATGAAGAAATATGTGTATTTATACAAACTTATTTTCAGTAGTTTAACTAATAATATCTCCATGCTCTGAAATGGTATTTTGGTACCAATCATGATTTCTTTTTCACTTCTCTATACTTTCCCCATATTCACCTTGCTCTTACTTACCTTCAGCAGCTGCTCATGTAATCCAAGTAAATCCATCTTCTGAACATGACCAGCCTTGTAGAGCAGGGTCACAGCTAACATGACATCAATTCTGATGGATTGACTGCATTTCACTACCTCACTGATGTTGATCATGTCTTGCTGTATGATGTAAAGTCTGATTCCCAGATTACTGATGAGACAACTCATGAAAATGAATGGATGTCTGTGGCAAGTTCAACTACCAGAGCCATAAAGAGGAGGGACAACACCATTACTCTGAAGACCAGGAAGTTGATGACACATAGATGAAAATTATTTGTTCATGTATTTCTCTAAAGTTGGAGACCTATTTTATTTTGTACTAACACATGTTTTACCTGTGTATATATATATGTACATATATATGTATGTATGTATGCATGTATGTATGTATGTATATAAAAGTCTCAGGGTACCTAAGCAGCAGATTTGTTTTAGGTATGATATTACTATTTTGAAGGTCAGTCCATTTATAAGAAAGTTTCTTTTAACTTGCACATTTACAAGACATAGCTGAGCTGAATTCTTTAGCACTGTGCATTCTAATAAGAATTCTACTACTGCCTCTTTCCCATTGAGTTTGAAAAGAATAGTCTTTTGTTATGATAAAATGCTCTTGATTCTGTGTAGAAAAGGATGGTACAATTTTATGGCAATGCAATTTATGTTAACAACATAGATGAGCCTATAACTGCTCTCCCATTAACATTGTTGTTTTTCTCTGCACACACCATTTTCAGAAAAGTCCACCTTTAAGGTTGGAATATTTCATACTTGTCTCCAAACAAAATGTGTCTCTTTTTATAAAATTTCACTTATGTCAGTTGAGCTGTTATTCTGGGTAAGAAAATGGGGGGAAAAAAGTCATTTCTATTTTCCCCTAAAGGCATTTTATTCATGAGCAAAGTCTAAATGGCAAAATCTTATTTCTTCTACAAGTTTGTTCATAAGGATAAATGCTACTCCACTTTTAAGAGATAGCATGTGATAGTAAAACTGCTGGCTAATTTAGTCTAAGATAAAAACGTCCAGTTGAAGTAAAGCAGGGTTTTCTTTTTCTTAATCTAAATAATTCAAAGAGTTACTTATGTAAACAAATTAACTATAAAATGGTAAAATAATTTCACTTTGCCTGTAATATTTATACATGTAACACTAACAATAAAATAGATTTAGAAACTATTTTCATAGATTTAGAAAAATAAGGATTATATATGTACATAAATATAACCATACATATAATCAATGAAGCGAGAAAGAAGATAAATACAATTGCTTTTGAAGTAATAAATTTAATTTAACATACAATATAATTAGAGGAGGCAGTTGATAGAGAAGGTGATTGTGTGGATGAAATACATTTGGTGACCAAGATAGCCTTGTTACCATTCTCCTCTGGTTGACTCAATTTTAGATAAATTTTTTTTCTGATGGTAGGTCCCTGACCTCCCTCTTCTTAAAGCATTTACATTAGATAACATGTCACTGCAATTTTTTTTCTCTGATCCACTGTGAAATGCATATAAATCTCTTCTTGCCTGATTTAGGATCCCAGAAATGTCTTTCTTAAGGACCTGGGAGCCACCCCTTTGAAAGGTAATTCTCAAGAAAAATAGAACCCCTGCATTGTGGTCTCTGTTGGAATTATAAGCCTAACGTTCCTGGTAGCCAAGTAGCAAACACAGTTGGCCAAAACACAGAGAGAAGCATTTGCAAACTCAGAAATAACTCAAAGTGCTTCATACATTCCATTGACTTACCTCCCCCTTCTACAAAATGTCCTCCAGTACTTTTCCACCAGCATACCTCAGCACCTAAAACCCTCCTGACTTTTGCTTTACTGGAGTTGAACTGCAAAAGTCTCAAATGTCTTCCTTGTCTTTTTAACTTTGTTAAAACGTTTTTTTTTGACGTTAGCCATATGGGAGATTCAGAGAGAAGCAACATTTTTTTTTTTTCTTTCTATGGTAGTGACTAGGTGGCAAGGTTATGTGATATAACAAATTTAATCTGACCATTCAGGGAGAGATGGTGGTAGATTAATTGTGAAACTTCCCACAATTATTTACCCCTGTGCCATGTCCTTCCTAGTGTGAATTTGCAGCTTTCCCTCTGAAGAAGCAAAGTCTAATTTCACACCTCCTGTATGTGAGCTTGCCCTGTGACTTGCTTTTGCCAAGTGGATGTGGTAGAAGTGATCTTTTGCAGATTTTGAACCTAGGTCTTAAGAAACAACCACATTGTCTTGGAACCATGGCACTACCATGGGAAGTAGCCTGAATAGCCTGGTGAAAGATATGACACCATTTGAAAGGAGAAGAAAAAAAATTGAATGTGCATGTGTGTGTCTCATAGAATAAGTTATGGGTCAACTATGAGAGGACTTGTAGTTATGTTTGCACAAGTGTGTCTTTCATATGTATTTAGCCTCCTTCTTCTGGTGTATTTGGATGCTGTGTAAAGTAAACAAACTTAGATGTCTATTTCCCACTGACTGAATCTAGAAATATTTATTTAGGGCCTAATGTGTGTCATGTGCAGTTTTATTTTCTAAGAATACAGTGCAAAAAATATATTAACGGTCACTGACAGTTTTATGTGTGAGATTGACAAAATGAAAACCTGCATGAGTATTTAAAGGATTTAATTGTGACAATTGTTATGAGAAGGACAAGATGCTGTAAGATTACGTGATTCCACAGGTGAAGCAGTGGAAAAAAATGGGAAGAACTAATGGCAGGATGTCTTAGCAAAAGCTTTCAATATACATTTCTGTTTGTATAATATACATAAACATATAAACATTGATAGAATTATGATTGTGAGAGTGCCAAGAGAGAGTTCCAGGAAAAAATAGCAATATGCTTAAAGATTCTGACTGGGAAGGGATATATAATGAACTAAAAAGAAGGATATTATGTCTAGAGAAAGGGGATACATATCACAGAATAATGCTGGAGAGGTAGACAAATAACAGAAAATGTTGGATTGTGTATATATATGATTTAAGGACTAGAGGCTTTATACCTAAGTTAGCTTTTTTCACACTGGGGAAATTATATGAGTTTTAAGACTTACCAATTCTGTGATATAAAACTTTTAAGGCTTAATTCTTACCTTTAAAGAGCTTATAATTTCATATGGGAAATTATATATTTCTATTCTATTTATTATCAGTGTTTAATAATGAATATATGTATGTGCATATATAAATAACATTTTTTCTAAAGGGAGATGGAAGGCAACAAAATCACTTTAGAAAATTTACCTTTAACATAGAGATTATATTCCTAATAGTTATACAGCTCTGGATACAATTAGTTGCCTGAAGATAAAAATGGGGGAGTTATCATTGCTAGAGGCAAATGCTGATGTCATAGGGATGGCAGCTAATCTGGGTTTGTGGTTTTTCAAGTTGGCCTGGGAGAGACTGGTGATGAATTTGCAATTCTAGCATGCTACCAAAACACAACCACACCAAAAATAATTTAACAAGCAAATTGTCATATTTAGGCAGGTCTATTTTTGAGTTTGCCAGTATAACTGGAATGATGATAGGAATTCACCAGACCCAGTTATTTTCTTCATGGATATGGAGATAAACTACATTTACCAACTTTATTAAAAGACGAAACTATAAGAAAGTTCTGGCTAAAGAAATGAGGTTACAAGTGATAGTCGTAGGCTAGCTGTTTAACACCTCTCATGAGGTCCCATGTTCTTGTTTTCCCTTGCTGAATACAATGTATCCAATGGAGACCCCTGAAACCCTAGTGGATTGGGAGCTCCTGTAAGAAAGAAACTTGAAGTTCTGAATCATCAAATAGAAGATTGCCCACCTAACATGCTTGGATTGTAATACCAGAGAGAATAAACCATTTATTGTGGTAAAGCTCTGATATCTTGGGTTTTATTTGCTACCCAAGTATAGCCTAGCTTAACCTAACTTTTCTAGGTTGGGCAAAGAGAATGAAAAGATTAAACTGTTATTTTAATGCTTAGAGAACATATATCTTTCATAGTTGATAATCATCTGTATCTATATACTATTTCTTAGAATTCTCCTAAGAAATTTACATTCGGGCACTATTATACATTTAAAAACGTGAGTGTATAGAAAGGATGGGGCTAATTAACTACATTAAATGGATTTGCACAATACTGAGTTCTTAACTGTGAATTAGATATGATTACGTTTTAGTTTACACAGCATACTGTCATTTTACGCAATTATTTTAAAATTATGATGTAATGTATACTGTCTGCAATGAGTATGGATATGGAATTTAGAATTTTGTCAAGTATTTTGCCAGCTTATAAAACTGTCTTCCTTAAGCAAGCTTTCTTTAAGAAGAGTATTGTGAAATATTAGTTAATTAGGCATTCTAAGTGACTAAATAACACAATATTTCCATTGAATTTTTCTGGTTTAATTAACTTCACATTTGTAAATAATGTTTTAATATAAAATTTAGAATTATTTTACCTACAAATTAATGCTCAAATAGAACAGAAAGTTGGTATTCAAACAGAATAAAAAAAGGTAATAAAATACAACTGAGTTGGAAATATTTTATGTGTAACATTCAGAGTATTAAAAGAGGATTTATTGTACTTTTTAATTACAACCAGAAAAGTATATTGTTTTTGCACCTGGCACATAGAATGTATAGCAGCTGACCCTATAGTGTCCTTGTATTATAATTGGAGTAATCCTGGCTGCTTTAAATCTAAAGTATTTGTTAGAATTTAATAACTATTTTAAATTTAATAACTAACCTTAATATGAAATAATTACCTATTACTAAGAAAATGTTTCATTTATTATCACATATTTCAGTGAAAGTGTTTTTTATATATATGTGTGTGTTTGTGCGGATATGTGTGTGTGGTATTTAAGCACATGTATTTAAAACACGATGAAGTTATTGGAAATTTGAGAAGTAGTAAATGGTCTCAATTCCTGCATTCTTGTGGTGTACAGACTGGAAGAATGCTGTACATTATTTTATTGAATGTACCTATTCAATAAAAGAGAAGACATGATTTAACAGACTTGCTTGTATAAAAGTAAATTATGTAATATAAAATAACATAAAAATTATATAATTTTTTGTTTCTACAATAGCTATAGATTAATAATAAACATAAATACCTGATTTATAAAATAAATAATTCTAATCCAAGTCAACTGAATGGCAAATGGTTTAAATATAATTATTATATTACTGGTTATTATTACCAATATTATATATACCACTATTATATTATCAGTATTATAAAGGATATTATTTATATTACCAATATAATAAAGGATATATTGTGTAGACTAGTAAGTATTTACAGAAACTGTCAAAGGCAAAATGTCACATTCATCTCTCCTATTATTTATAATAATGTTGGCTAATATTGTTATTTAATTATTTCTTGGGAACAGAGCTTGCCTTCTCATCAAGGTGATAAACCCCAGCACCATCAGTATGAGTATCTACATTCCTTTTAACACCAGAATATTTATCTAGGTATGTTTCTATAAAGAAATATACAGATATTCAGCACTCAAAATTGCTTTAACGATCCAGAATACTTAGCATAGAATAGTATCAATTGAGACATTTCTTTTTTCACTTTTAAGGAAAATTAAAAATACTAATATTTATCTTAAGTTAGAATCAGCAACTTTATCTAAGACCAACAACTGTTATTAATATCAAAGTCCCTTGTGGGATATATATATTTTTTAAAATTATGGTACAAATAATATTAAGTCCTAGACAGCAGCAGTTACAACTGTTATGTTAAAGCTTTCTTAGTAAGTAATGTGAAGCATTGTTACCTGCTTTCCTATGATTCCACCACTGGTTATAAAAAAAAGTAATCTAAACTGGAAAGTACAAAAATGTGTATTGATTTTTAAAAGTGATTTTATTTCTATTACTTCAATTTAGGTTATTCTCATAATCCATGCCGTTATTTCTTTTCTTTACATTTCTGAAGTTGGGGAGCAAAGTTGGAAGGCACTCATGATGTTCTTTTTAAAAGAATTTGATTTTTAAGGGAAGGTGACAAAATCCCTAGGGCTTCCATTGTGCAGTGCTTTCTTTCATTTTGCTCATCAATTGGAAAAACCATAGTGTACTAGAGATCACAACAGTTTTTCCTAAAAAAGAGACATAACATAATGACTGACTTAAATCTTAGGCAGGTTTAAGAGGAAACTGAACCCGAAGTCTGGAAACTCAAAATTCCTGGTTTAGAATGTACTATTCTGCCAAGTTGCCATGCAGTCACTATCCCAACTGCTCAATGCAAGTGAGGACAGTAAAAGGTAAAAATAAATAACACCTTATCATAATTCTTGTTTTCGAAGGATAATTCCTAAGAAACTCCTTGTACCTTAGAACACATATAGTTCATAGCATATAGGACTAAAACTTGACTATTTTAGCATAAATCATATTATTATTAGTCGTAGATGACCAGGATTCCATAAATGGTGGATTTTTTATAGTCCCATGTGTCCATGGAGATCTGCCAATATTTTTTCAACCTAGTTTCTCTTCTGCGTATACTGGACAATTTTTTTCTGATATTTAAGTCCATTGATTTGTTATTTTGTCACCTCTGTCTGATGTTAAATATATCCACAGGGATTTTTTTTCCCAATAGTATTTTTCAGTTTTAAAATTTCCATTTGAGGAGTTCCTGTCTTGGCGCAGTGGAAACGAATCTGACTAGGAACCACGAGGTTGCAGGTTCGATCCCTGGCCTTGCTCAGTGGGTTAAGGATCTGGCGTTGCTGTGAGCTGTGGTATAGGTCACAGACCAGGCTCAGATCTGGCGTTGCTGTGGCTGTGGTGTAGGCCGGTGGCTACAGCTCCGATTAGACCTGCAGCCTGGTAACCTACATATGCCGTGAGTGCGTCCCTAAAAAGACAAAAAAAAAAAAAAGACAGACACACAAAAAATATCCATTTAGTTCTTCATTACTGCATCCTTTGTCTACTGAGATTTTCCATTTCTTTGCTAAGGTTTTAAAATTTATTGTGTTTTTTAAAACTTTTTTTATACTTGATTTACAATGTTCTGTCAATTTCTGCTATACAGTGAAGTGACCCAGTTATACATATATATACATATATTCTTTTTCTCATATTATCCTCCATCATGTTCCATCATAAATTAATAGATACAGTTTCCTGCGCTATACAGCAGGATCTCATTGCTTATCTGCTCCAAAGGCAATAGTTTGCATCTACTAACCCCAAACTCCAAGTCCATCCCATTGCCTCCCTCTCCCCCTTGACAACCGTAAGTCTGTCTCTTCATGTCCATGAGTTTGTTTTTTTTCTGTATATAGGTTCACTTGTGCCATAAGTGAACATAAGACAAGACACCATAAAACTCCTAGAAGAGAACATAGGGAAAGCATTCTCTGACATCAGCTGTACAAATGTTTTCTTAGATCAGTCTCCCAAAGTAACAAAAATTAGAAACAAAAATAAACCAATGGAACCTAATCAAACTTACCAGCTTTTGCACAGCAAATGAAACCATAAAAAACACAAAAAGACAACCAATGTGATGGGAGAAAATAGTTTCAAACCAACAACAGTTTAATCTTCAAAATATACAAACAACTCATACAACTCAACACCAAAAAACAAACAACCCAATTGAAAAATGGACAGAAGACCTGAATAAACATTTCTCCAAAGAAGATATACAGATGGCCAACAGGCACAGTGCTCAACATCACTAATTATTAAAGAAATGCAAATCAAAACTATAATGAGGTACCATTTCTCACTGGTCAGAATGGTCGTCATTAGTAAGACGACAATAACAAATGCTCTAGAGGGTGAGGAGAAAAAGGAACCCTCCTACCTTGCTGGTGGGAATGTAAACTGGTATAACCACTGGTATAACTACACATAGAACTACCATATGACCCAGCAATCTCACTCTTGGGCATTTATCCAGACAAAACTTCCCTTCAAAAAGACACATGCATCCCTGTGTTCACTGCAGCACTACTGGCAATAGCCAAGACATGAAAACAACCTAAATGTCCATATTCAGGTAAATGGATTAAGAAGATGTGGTATATATACATGATGGATTATTACTCAGCCATAAAAAAGAGCAAAATAATGCCACTTGCAGCAACATGGATGGAATTAGAGACTGCCATACTAAGTGAAGTAAGTCAGAAAGAGAAAGACAGATGAAGCTTGGATCCTGCATTGCTTTGGCTACAGCACAAGCCAGCAGGTGCAGCTCCAATTTGACCCCTAGTCTAGGAACTTCCACATATTGTAGGTGCAGCCATAAAAAACAAAAACATATATATTGGTATCCCACTTGTGTTTACTTTGTCTCTCCACACTAGATATTTTAGGTTTGATTTGAATTCTGAAACATTTAAAAATATTACATTCTACTAGGTAATTTTACTAGAGAAATTAATATTTATCTACCCTCCCCACTTTTTTCTACTTTTCTTAGTGATTTATATATATATATATGTGTGTGTGTTCTTAATGTTAATTAGTAATATGTATATTTATGCATCTGAAATTGCAAGACATACTTTTATGGAAGTCTTTTTACACTTAGGCATTCATCAGAAACTAATATGGATATTATCACTCCAGGTTTTATAAAAATGGCTTCTTACCACATATTGTTTTATTTTTCCATTACAATTGTTTCCAGACTTCTACTCTAATTAATATTAACTTGAATACATCTCAAATTCCTCTATTTGCTTTTGAATATATGCAGTTTAAAAGTTTTCCTTAGCAGACAAAGAGGGAATATAAATTGAGAATATCTGAAGGCTTCACTTCACGAAAACATTATAAGAAAAATTGAGAAAGCAAAGTGTTTCCTACTAAGAGGAGATTTCAAGGAATAGCTGTATATTGAAGACAGATGAGGATACTTCACAATTTAGCAACCTCTACTCATGTTCTTGTTCATGTTGTTATATTGTATTAAATAAGCTTCCAGATCTTCACCACTTCCACATTCCAATATAAATTCAAACATTCGCCATGAATGAATACGAATTCATTTGAGGTTATTCACATCTGCAGGCTACATTAGTGCAAATAACTGAGAACTAAATTTCACATTATGGAATTAATTAATCTTGCCAGTCATTTTATAACACTATGGAGTTTTCTGAGGAAACTGAACACATTGTCTAACTTGGTCAATTTACCCTAAAAATGGGGTCAGAGATGTAGATACATCCAGGAATTCAAAAACAGGATATAACTTTTTTAACATAATTTTAATAAGAATTAGAATCTGGGATAAAGCATATTCTAAAAGACATTTACATAGAAAGCCACAGGATATTACAAACAAGAAAATCATTTTTACCTTTATTTTTTAATAGAAAAGCCCAGCTCTTTGTGAATATTTTAACTAGGATTTTGCTTGAAATGAACCTAAAATACATGACTGAACTAGAATTGAATTTTATTTGTTTCATTTTAGTGCCACATCTGCAGCATAAGGAATTTTCCAGGCTAGTGGTCAAATTGGAGCTGCAGCTTCCACCCAGCGCCACAGCCACAGAAACACAAGATCTGAGCTGCATCTGCAACCTACACCACAGTTCATGGCAATACCAGATCCTCAAGCCACTGAATGAGTCCTGGGACTGAACCTGCATCTTCATGTATACTAGTTGGGTTTGTAACCTGCTGAGCCACAAAGGGAACTGCAAAACAGATTTGAATCTAAAATTGTCATGGTTGCATAAACTGTTTATTTTCTTTGCTAAGGCTAGAAACAGATAAAGAAGCTTCTGACTTATGACATGTCAATAATATAATTTTTAAATGACATTTTTGTCATTCCTTGAAAAATATTAAAAGCAAAATTTCAGGTATTGGGTCAGGAGAATAATAAATATTTCTATTAATCTTGAAAACGTATTCATATTACTTGTACTTAAAATTATAGGTACTTGTGGGGATTTCACATTATCTGTACTAGAAAATTTTACTGTGATATTTCAGTCTATTAGGATACAGACAAAAGGATACATTTTGTATGGGTAGGTACTATCATAATCTCATAATTACTTAATTCAATATAATGCTTAGGGCATAAAATTCATGTGAATTTTTATTCTATTATATCATGGAACAGCATGAAACTATACTCATTAGAGGGACAGTGAATTAAATTAATATAGTATTAAATCTAATAATTCACTTGTACCTTTATGAATACAGGTAAATTAGTTTATATGTTTATTTCATTTACATGATGAAGTTCAATAAGTTTATTTATTTATTTTTATTTATTTTTTTAGGGCCACACCTGTGGCACATGGAGTTCCCAGGCTAGGGGTCGAATCTGAGCTGCAGCTGCTGGACTATCCAAATGCACAGCAATGCTAGATCCTAGCCACATCTGTGACTTGTGGCAAAGCTGGATCCTTAACCCACTGAGCAGGGCCAGGGGTCAAACCTGCATTGTCATGGATCCTAGTCGGGATCATTACCACTAAGTCACAACGGGAACTCAAGAATATGTAATTTTGGGAGTTCCCTTCCTGGCTCAGAGGTTAACAAACCTGATTAGTATCCATAAGGATGTGGATTCGATCCCCACCCTTGCTCAGTGGGTTAAAGTTTGGCATTGCCATGAGCTGTGGTGTAGGGTGGCAGCTGTAGCTTCAATTAGACCCCTGGCCTGGGAACTTCCACATGCCTCTGGTACAGCCCTAAAAAGCAAAAAAAAAAAAAGGATTTTTAAAAAGTTTTTTTTTTTCTGTAATTAACCTGTCATCTATTATTCATCTTTGTTTAATAGTTATTGGGCACCTGAGCATGACTTTACTCTGGCAAACTGTGATCTTTTTACAATCACATATGACTACTTTCCTAAGAAATTAAAATAAGGCTCCTTTAAAAAAAAGTTTTACCCAAGTTTATGGTTATGCAATTTGCATTCTAATGCTATTTTAATATAACAATACTGAAAAACAAAGAAAATCTTGAAAGGAAATTAACATTTAAAATTACTCCAAGGATTTCTTTAATAATGAATTAACCTCATTATTTTTCCTTATTTAAAGCCAACAGCAGAATCAAATGTTGGATACTCTCTGAGGAAATAAGATGTCTTCCTCCAATCCAGAAGTCAGATATTTGCTTTATGTGTATTTGCTTTATATGTGTATGCATGATGTGTGTGTGGTCACACACACACACACACACACAAACACACACACACACATTAATCATGGGGATAACTGTGTTAGAATATATCAGTGTGTATACATGTGCATATATTTTTGTATTTTGATATTTATGTGTACATGCATATACATACAAATATGTATTTATGATCCATATCTATTTCTCTATATGTGCATACACAGATGAATACATATGATTTTCTCATATGAGGTTTAGCAATACAAAATCCTATGATACAAGAGAATCTTAAATATTTATATTTTTAAATGACTTTTAATTACATTGAAAAGATGCAAAGTATAGTAGTTATAATTTCTCTCCTAGAAGTAAAAAGAAACGCTAAATTGAAAGATTCAGTCTGCTCAATTATTAAAAATACTTCTCGGTTATTAAAAATACAATGATGAAAACAATAGTGATCCTTAGACACTGTGATTTTTAAGTGAAAAATCAGATTATAGCCTATTTATATAAACTTCCATTTGAAGAATATATTGCCTAGTTTTATGTTTTTATTTGCAAATATTTTTTACAAAATGGCTTGCTTTTGAAAAATGAACAACATGAATCAATAATAAGCAAATAAAAATGTAGTACTGTAGTCCATATGCAGGAAAAACTCACCATAGCCGAAGGAGATTTTCCATCTAAAGATTATAGGATTGCGTTTAGAAACAGAGCAATTTAGTGTAATATATTCCATGAATACGTAATTTTCACCAGGTCAGCCCCTTCTTTTTTATTCTCTGTACAATGCCCAAATGAGCTCTTTGCTTTCTATTTTGCATTGAAGACAAATTACTTCTTTCCTGTACTCAGAAATATAAGAGTATAATGAAACTCAATGTCATTTAGCGAGGCATCAGATTACAAAGATGGGTCACTCCAACCAGCTTTAAAAAACCTTCAGAGCAGATAAATAGCACCCATTTTGTTCCTTTCTTGACTTGAAGTAGTATGAGAGGTGATTAAATTACAAGAAAGTGCCAACCAAATAATTTTTATGAACACCTAGGGAAGTATTTTTCAAACTTTTTTGTGTGTATGCAGCTCATTCATACAAAAATCTATTAATGTTATTAAGTGATAGAAATAATTTATTTTCATAAATTAGCATATTATAAGGGTACACTAGAGATCACCAAGATTTTTACATTTAGGAATTTAGCAAAGTTTCTACTTCTAATATAACATTGCAGGACTCCTGTATAGAGAATTTGTTCTAAAAATAGACGGAAGTTCCCAAAATTTTCTAGAGGAATAAAGATATTATTAAACTTGCCTTATGTTCTCCATGATTCTATATTGCTGTTACTAATGCTTTTTTTCCCTTAAATAAATAACTACCGACTTAGATTCACTTTTATTATATCTTTGTCAGATTTTTAGCATGTAGATAGGTTGGTTTCTTAATTATTTTGGCCTCTGTAGACATTTACACATCAAAGTATGGTCTTCTGACACAAAGATGTTATATCCTTGTGTTACACAGATACAACACATATAATCAGCCTACTTTTTTTTTTTACCATGACAAACTATTAGTTATTTGCTGCTTGTCATTTTGTGCCACAATTCTTTAAATACACTGCCCATTAATGGAATTCAAAAGAAGTTCTTTTCTTCTTAATGGTATGGGGTAATTTCTGTTCCTAGGTAACTATTGCCTGCTACACTTAAGGTGATGTTACCAGCTAGACCTTCCTTGAATTTTGTACCTTTCCCTCTGATAACTCCCTGACTCGTGCTTTGACAGAGAGAGGTAGATATTTATTTTCCACTGATTCTGATATTCTTTCCTAACTTTCACTTAAAAAATAATTGTCATTATTTAGAGCATTTCATCTATTTTATTCAATTTGCTATATTTAAAATAATAAAATTTTATATGATCTTCAGTCATAACTCATTTGACTTTTTTCTGCCCAACACTGAGTGAAGATGAAATTACTAGTTTTCATATTTTTCATTTATTATAAACTATTATAAACTCCTGTTTTTATACATTCTTTCCTTCTGAAGCCTTAGGAGGATTTTTTTTTCAAGATATGATTATTTTTAAGCATATATTTGCTCATTTGTGCCATATTTTATGAGTTAGGGTTTCTTGTACTAAGTAGATTGATTTTTCAGTAAATAAAATTAAGTTACTGTCTCATAATGATACCAAAATGAATAACATATACAACGTATTGAGTATCCTTTATGAATAAAACACCATGTTATTGTTATCTTTATTATACATATTGACTAATTAAATCTTTATATTAGAGAAAAAAAATCAATGATGCAAACTTTAATCTGACAACCTGGAAAGAATCATATTATGAAACTACATGACCAAAGTCTGTTTTCTTTATTTACATTGTATATAGAATCTGTTACGCATTAGCTCTATTTGCTTTACAAATATTAACTCATTTTTTCCATTTGACAGTGATAGAAATTAAGTCATTATTATCACTATATTTTTTTTTACAGATAAGAAAAATCAAAATAAAGTTGTCCAAGATCACAAAACTGATATGTAGCCAGCCTGAATCCAAACCTGAGTAGGTTACTACAGAGTACACAGTACTACAGGCCCACTTACCCACCAGCCCGTTCTGACTTTGCCCTTACAGAGAATCTGCTAAATACAACTGGCACTGGCTGGTATGTTTCAAAACAATGGCACCAAAAGAGACAAAAAGCATATATGGACTCAAGTTACACAAACATCTGAAAGTCTGGGGGGTTAAAGGCATATTTATATTTTTTGTGTTACAAATAATTTTTATGACTTCTTCCTAAAAGTGAATAATCTGTTAAATGGCTCAAATAAAATTACTGTGCCATCACTTAAGAGATCAGAATGATTAAGACATGACAAGGGTTGGAGTACATTGTATGGGGGATAAAAGAAACTATATTTGCTTTGAAATTAGCTGGCCTTTTAATTTGTCTCTAAACTAGAGAGCCTGATCAGATAAATCTATGAGCTTATGCATTACATGGGAAAAAAAAAAAAAAGCAGCAGCAGAAGGAGGATTCGCAGAAAATAACGAAAGGGTATTGAATTTGAAGTCCCATAACTTGGCTGGTGTCATTCATGTGGAGCTCTCTCTTAGAGAACAGGAAGGGAACTTCTGTCTAGTTGAAAGTGTTTCCTATCAAACATTTATTTATGTACTTACTCTTATCTGGAATGCCTTACTCTTTCTATATAATGTGAAAAAAAAATTTTTCAGGGATGAGCAAATTAAAGATCTTGAGGTGCAGATTTAATCCTGGATTACTTGGGTGGGCTAAATCTAATCACAGGTATCTCTAGAAACTGAGAACCTTTCCTGAAAGTGGTTAGAAGGAAGAAAAGGTCAGAGAGAGGGAATGTTCCTGATGTGCTGCTCATTTCCTAGATGTATAGGTAACCAACACTCATCTCTTTATTTTATACCTTCTCTCTCTTTCTAGGTTTCACTTTTCTGAAATAAGTGACTGTAATGTAATTTATTTTCTCTGGTAGAACTGTGACCACATATGTATAAACTAGGCATACAAAATGACTATATTCTTGTTATTAATCACATCATCTTGTGAACCTATCAAAAGCATTGACTCCTACCAAGCAAAAATGACTAGCTTTTTTTCTAATCCATGTTGCTTTTGGTTTTAGTCTCCTTTGGATGCCTCTCTTCTCTTTGGGAAGTCCTATACTTCCCCCACTCCTTCTTCTATCTATTTATCATCTATCTATCATCTAACTTATATGACGTTTTTTGTATTTAAAACTGTATTAGAATTAGTTTAGATAGAAAAGTACATAAGTAAAATAATTATTTTTAAGTTGCTGAAAGAAGATTTAAAACTAACTTTGACTTTTCTATTGATTTTTACTCAAAAGATACAATTGATATTTATCTTTTTATACACCATGCTAATATTAAAGTATATACAGAGATAAAAAATTAAATTCCAAACATATGCTTAAAATATTCAGAATATTCTTTAAAACTTTAAATGCTAAAATTATAATGTATCATATTATTTTATGCATATATTTGGTCACTAAATTCATTCCTGGAAAATGTCTGTTTAGAGCCTGTCCATTATTGATTAGAAGCATAGACTCTAGATTCAGGCTATTAGCCTAAAATCTTGATCCTGACCCTGACCTGCTCTTTGATCTAGAAGTTCATGTATATTCTCTCCATGACTTGGCTCCTTCCTGAGTTATTGGGAGAATCAAGTGAGTTAAAACATATTAGGTCTTCAGAGCACTATCAACACACACTAAACAAAAGCTGTCATAAACTATTTTGTAATGGAAGATTAAAATAATGTGAAATAGAAGTTGAAACAGGTATTAAATACACATTGTGATAAATTGATAACTAAATAGATAAGAAGGATTTAAAAATTATGTTTTCTGCACTAGAGTGGCATATGAAATAAATATGATGTGACATAATACATTAATCTGCTTTAGTATCAAAATAAGTATTACTGTGTTATTTACCATCAATAAAGAAACAGAACAAATTCCCCAGAAATAGTAGAAATTCAAAGCCTATCCAGATAAAAATTGCTTTTATATTGATACCATCTCTAGGGATATGTTTGGAATTGAAATTCTTGTTTTTGATTACCCTGACATTATTGTTCATTGGAATGAACATGAGAAATTGCTCATCAAAGACATATAAAATTTTTTAAAAGACTGGAATTTAAAACCCATCCCTGGAGCTTATCTTAATACTGAAGCAATTTCATAGCCAGGGTTTAAATTTAAGTCCACATGACTTTTCAATGAGCATTGTTTCACAATGCTTTCACAATAAAATTGAAGAACTAAATACATTTCTTTACTGACACTGAAACTGTGAAATTCAGATTTTTCAATGAGAATAAAAATCAATATTATTTATGTATTCCCATATTTTTCTAATAAACTTTACTTTCATTTAAATATCTAATTTTAAAATAAGAATAAAGGGATTAAAGATAAATATATATGTTAGTTTTACAACATCTTTTTCTTTTCATTTTTTTTTGCTTTTTTAGGGCCATACCCATGGCATATGGAGGTTCCCAGGCTAGGGGTAGAATCAGAGCTACCGCTGCTGGCCTATGCCACAGCCACAGCCATGCAGGATCCAAGCCACATCTTCAACCTACACCACAGCTCACTGCAATGCTGGACCCTTAACCAACTGAGTGAGGCCAGGGATGGAAGCCACAACCTCATCGTTCCTAGTTGGATTCATTTTCGCTGCGCCATGATGGGAACTCCAACATGTGTGTATTTTAAAAAATGTTACAGGAATTCCTGTGTGGTTCAGTGGGTTAAGGATCCTGTGTTGTCACTGCTGTGGTGTAGGTTGTATCCCTGGCCTGAGAACTTCCACATGTTATGTATGGGCACAACCAAAAACAAAAGCTGTACATCCATTTTATCATGAATTACATTCCCCAATCTTATTTTTATTTCAGGTTGATCAATTTTGAAGAGCTATATAAAATATATGAGAGATACATTAAATCTAAGATAAGACTTCACAATATTGAAGCATATATTCATGTACATATATATATACACACACACATATATATACATATAATGAGCATAATGATGGTGACAAAATGTAACTCTAATCTTTCTGCAGACATGAAAATGATGTTTTAGCAATAATAGTTTACCTATTCCTTTCCTGAGTTTCAGGAAGCCCATTTGATAATATGTAATACATTTGTATAATAGTATAATGCATTTATATATGATGCATAACATGATATAACATATAGTAAATTGATATATTTTTGAAGATCATTATACTTGATACCAAATTAGTAATACCTAATTAAAATATACCAAGATTATAGACTAGAATTAGATATGAATATATTTCCTAGTTTTGCTTAATTCAGATGTGTACAAATTTAATGGTAGAAAATATGTATTCAATGTGTATGTCTAAGAAATGAGCTTGAAACATTGATGTACCTGGTCACTGAGATGGACTCAAGGTTAATAGTTACTAATTCAAAAAATATTTTTTACACATATCAGACAACCTTACTCTCACGGTTATTATAAGTGCAACTAAAGCTCAAATGGTGAGAGGAAATAAAAAAGATATTGTCATTTCTCAATACATTTTATAATGAATAAAAACAGAATGTAGGGATATAGGGGCTATTTGAGGAAGTACTTTGAAGAAAGAGGTAAAAACCACATACTGGCTAAAAAAAGGAAGAAGAAAAATCAAACTAATGGAGTGTTTGGACTGGAACATAGCCAGTGAAGAAAGCAAGCTTAGAAATGATGATATGGGCCAGCTTACACAGTGTAAGAAAGGCATAGTGGATTTGCACTCAAAGTATGGGGTACAACTGTGCTCAAATTACACAGGAAGCCATGAGGAAAGGTTTTAAGCAAATATATTACTTGATTTAATTTAAATTTTAAGGAAATTTCTGTAACTAATCTGTGAGCACAGTTTGAGATTTTGGGGAGTGAAGAGAAACCAGTTAAGAGGCTACTGAAATGCCCAGAAAAGAAGGAGTAAAATCATCAGAAAATCTGTCTCTGTGAAGTCAGAACCCAAATGACAGCTAATTTAAGAAGATAAAAGAGTAGAGGTTAAGAAATGAGACACCAATACCCAACATCTTGCCAAAAAAAGACGTATTTCTACTATACTGAGAAATACCCATCCTTTTTCATATTTCTGACTCTGATTTTCCTTCTTCTGAATGACCATTCAAATTGAATACATGAGGTTCTAAAGTAACTGTTTCAATTTTCTAGAAGAGTTTTTAGAAAGAGTAAATACTCAACAGTGAATTGCAAATATAATTTATCAGAATTTTCCCACAGAAGAAAAGTAAAAAGGTAAATATGTTAATGCTTGTGAAGTCATTTCATATTTGAAAAATATGCAATTTCTGACTCTGTAAAGTAGCCGTGATTTACTTACACTTAGTACAGACAAAACAATGCTGAGAATAGTAGAGGGTAGAATACATAGGAAGGCATGAGGCTTAAATTTATTAAACAGTTGCTGTTTGGCAACTGTTTTACTTTGGGCAGGTCGCTTAGGCAACTTTACCTCCTTCAGCCTCTATTTCCTTACCTGTGAAACTGAGAAAATGAAAGTATTTTTTTTTCAGAGGATTATTATAAGGATTAAACTAGATATTAATATATAACTGATAGGAAGTAATGCTATTAAATAACGCTATACATGTTTTTCTCTCACTTACACTACTCTTTTGCCATGTAATTAATACATTCACAGGTGCTGGGAATTAGGATGTAGACATCTCTGGGAGTTACTGTAGTAAGTTATAAATATCAATAGAGTTTTTTCATGATTCTGATAGTAACCCCTTTGTATGAATCATTATGCCATTAAAAAACCACTTCAACTTTTCATTATGTTTCTTCAAAGACTCTGAGAAATGTCTTTGCAAAACACAATGTATGTTTTAAATTGTAATGTAAACAATACAGTTGACACTAAGGGTTAGTTGCAAGAACTGAAATGGTAGAGCTTAAACTTAAACCCAAGTCTTCCTGATACATGTTTATTACGCTAAAATTAATGAAATTTAGTCATTGTTCTTATGATTTACTCTAAATATAAACTGTCTATTAATACTCACTTTTATTGGAATAGTTATACAATGTAATTAAGTATGCAATTATTTTTTGAGCAAGAGTAATTAATATAAAAGGGAGAAAAGATGAGGTCACTGTGGCTAGGATTTAATCCCTGGCTAGGGAACTTCCATATGCCAGGGGTGTGGACATTAAAAAAAAAATTCTGGTACATAATGCATGCAATAGATAAATATGCAGACACATATATCTCTCTCTCCTTTTCGGGGGGGAGGAGGAGGCCCTCATCCACAGCATACACAGGTTTCCAGGCCAGGGATCAAATCTGAGGTGCAACCTATGCTATACCTGCGGCAATGTCAGATCTTTGACCCACTGTACCACACTGGGAACTCCCCATATTTATCTTTATTGTATTTGATTTTCCAACTGGCAATAAGTAGAATTATTATTGTTATTATTATTATTATTATTATTTGTCTTTTTGCTATTTCTTTGGGCTGCTCCCGCAGCATATGGAGGTTCCCAGGCTAGGGGTCGAATTGGAGCTCTAGCCACTGGCCTATGCCAGAGCCACAGCAACGCGAAATCTGAGCCGCGTCTGCAACCTACACCACAGCTCACGGCAACACCGGATCGTTAACCCACTGAGCAAGGGCAGGGACCGAACCTGCAACCTCATGGTTCCTAGTCGGATTCGTTAACCACTGCGCCACGACGGGAACTCCAGTAGAATTATTTTTAATGGTATGATTTCTCCAAAAAGTTCTCATGAGAGTGATTCTTGGTAAATATTTTAATTTGTATGTTATGTATAATTCTGGAAATATCAACATATATTGAAACTATTCAAAATGTGTAATGTTTGGATCTAGAAATAGTTATTTTAGGCTCCAAAATTTGTTCAAGGCAAGGGACAATTCTTCATTATGTGAGATTGTCCCAAACCCAGGATGTCAAGTACATCAAAGATAAACTTCCTCCAGAATAAATAGTTTGGTCCCTTCAATCATTAGGGCAACAAAATACAAACTCAAATTTCCAAATACTCTATAGGATATGGAAACTTCCTCTCTCCTAACCCTCCACACATATTGAGAATCATTGTCTTTAGGGATATTTTAGGGCAATTTTCAAGAAGCTAAAATATTGCAATTTCCCAGCCATCAACTTTTAATCCTCTCTCTTTAAACTCATCTTCAATCATTTAGAAAATTCTTTTAGATGTATAGTGAAAATATGGCCTCATTCTAAATAATTTTTAATCATCACTGCCAAAGCTAATATCTTTCGCCTAGACTATCAACACAGCTACTAATTCCTTGCTTCTGCTTTTGCCTATTTCCCTAATGGATCTCCAAATCAATTCTCCATAAAACAAGAGAAAACTTTTTTTTTCTTTTAATTACATTATGTCACTTCTCTTTGTTTATATTTGAATAGCTTTTCTTCCACTTGGAATAAAATTCTTTATTTGGCCTGGAAGGTGCTATAAGTCCCAGCCTCTGTCAACTTCTGTCTAACCTTCTATCTCCCACTTTTCCTCTCATTACCCACAAGTACTTTGGTCATCAAATTCTCCATGCAAACATGAGGCTCAAGAATTTTAAGATGGATCCCTACCATCCTCCATTCAGCTGCCTCTCCTTCCCCAGCTTTCTGGAATGTAATACCCTAAGTTACACCAGGGTTGGTTCTCCTGTCAAATGCCAGCTCTTCTATCTAAACCAGCACTTGGTCCACTTGGTGTGCATGATTTACCCTCACAGAACCTATAACCAATATTGTATTATATGGTTGTTTATTCGTCTGTTATGTTTTCTCCTCTAGATGCAAACTCCAAAAAAGGAGAAATTGTTCTGATTTTAATCTACTGTTATCTTTGGCACATAAAACACTCCCAACAAATAATAAGCACTCAATAAATGTTGAATAAATTATCTAATAGTCTCCTTTCTTTAAACTTTAGAAAAATAGTTAAATTCAATGAATACTGAAAGTTATATGACATTTTCTTTGAAAGGACTTCCTATCTTCCGATTAAGAGAAAGTTCTTTCTCTTTTCCCTCTTGGCTGCACAATATACCATTTTATGAGATCATAAAGTAATACATGTTTTTGGTCTCAAGAAGAATTTATCCCACCCTGAAACCCTTAGTCCAACAGCTATTGTTTTAATATTTGCTAAAGCAAATCTTCTAAGCTCTTACTATTGGAATTTTTTTAATGTTTTATTTGAATTCTTTTTTAAATGAGCAAAGGGAATAATCTATCCACAAAAGACTTATAGTAACTTGGATGCCAATGTGAAATTGAATACTTTTAATAAAATATTGAGGTGTTAGTTTACATTTTGTGTTGTGTGATTGGTAATATAAGCATACCTGTTTGGGAACCAAGCAAAGAGAACACCCTGAAAATATCCTTAGGGTCAAATACAGGTAATGCAAAGTCAATAAAATTACTTCACTAACAATTTTGAGATTTCCCAAAGGTTCTGATACAGAGTTTTAAGTTTTCCATAAAATGAGAGAATATATCCAATGCAGAGAAATTGAATCCATGAACTGGAAGTCTATGGTATCAGAAACTTTGTAGTACTCTAATCATGACTTCATCATTTCATTTATTGAAAATGTTGCATATCTGTAATTATTTAATCATCCAACCCTTGAACCATCTTACTTGTGAAAAATACAGTTCTACTTTTCCACAGAGATAAAGTTATAAAGAACAAAGGCTTTTAAAAATAGAGAAATAATGTAAGTGATGGTTGTCAATCCAAAACCTTTGGGTAGAGAACCTCATAATTCAGTACTTATTTAACAATGAAAATAGTTATTATTATATTATTATAATTACTTAAAAGCTGAAAAAATATATTTGTATGTATATTTACAGTGAGAAAACTACTTTGAAACAAAATCTATTGATATTATTATTATTTATGGTAGCATAAAGTTTATTTTCTTTTCTGATTTCTACATAGCTTTCCTGAAGATAGCAACTTTCTTTATGGAAAATGACCTCATTTACTTAGAACAACACAAGGAATAGTAAGAGAGTGGTAATTTCAGATTTTCATACTTCATTTTATTGTTGCTTAGTGGCTTAGAATTGGCATGTCTGTGCTACTGAGCTATTTAGTGAGTACCTGAATACCTATATATATTGTAATCCTTTTTAAATTATGCATCCAAACTTTACAATTAGACTACTATTTTTTCAGGAAATAAAGACCTA
The DNA here is from genome assembly GCF_016906955.1 of Phacochoerus africanus. Taxonomy (NCBI): domain Eukaryota; kingdom Metazoa; phylum Chordata; class Mammalia; order Artiodactyla; family Suidae; genus Phacochoerus; species Phacochoerus africanus. The sequence goes on from NC_062553.1 coordinate 93,649,296, forward strand.
CACTGGGTAGTTCATGGTATGTGTGTGTTGTTGGGGTGGGTGTTTGCATCATTGCCTGGTTTGAGTCATTTTCTTTTTATATCCCCTACATCAATGTTGAAATTACATAGCAACAGTCACATTTTAATGCACAATAAGAAGATATTGCTTTTAAGATACATTCAACAGATATTATACAATGGTAAAACATGTATTAAATTTATATATATATCAATTATTAGTACTTTATAGTTAATATATAATAAACTTTTAAAAAATATGCTTAGAGACAGAAAATGCGGATCTTTAAATTGAAATATATAATATAATTTAATAAATTTTTATATTGCTACTTTATAAATTACACATTTAATGCCTATAAAACCTTAAAAGCAGTAATCACTAAAAATAATAGTAATTTTTGTCTGGTTTCATATATGCTAGCTATACTTTTCTTGACTCCCCCAAATGGACTCAATATCATAAAGATTTAAAGCATAACTACAAATACTCTAGGGAGTTTTGGGAAAGCAAAATTTAGTCAATTTTTCACATACAGTTAGTCTGAATTATTTTTTTAAATTTAGCTTAGTTGCATTTGAAAATACTTAAATTCTAAGTAATTAGGTATTGATCGTATGTATCTGAATTATTGCAAAGTGCAATTTGCAATGAAGAAAAATTATTGGCTTGGTCATAAAACTACTATTTAATTAGTAAGCCAGAATATGTGCTTAAAATAGTTCATACGTTAAAAAAGTTATATAAAAACAAGTTTAACTGAAAAATAGGTATTTAAAAATGTTGTCTTGAGACTTCAGGGACTTTTAAAAACTTCTTTGAAGGTCTACATGTCTGGAGACCAAGGCTATTTGATAACTGCTTCAGAATGCCGCTACTATGAGAATGCTCAGCTTAAAAGCACTTGGTCAATGAAGGAGGCTTCCATCAGCATTCCTACCTCCCACCACACATTTCCTTACATGAAAAAAACCAAAAAAACCAAAAAACCTGCAAGTCACTTCTCAAACCCATTTCACGATGAAGATGATAAACCTATAATTTTATTCCCCAATCAGGTTTATAGCTTCATTTAGTATTCTTAGAAGTAGTGAGAGGTCTACATTACCTAAGCATACAATGTACTGGTAAAATATCTAAACTTCCCATCTCAGATACAAGCAGAACAGTCAGGAAATGTTTGTGTAAAGGATGAAAATGAACAGCACAGACAGGAATATAACACAAATGTGGATAGAGTAGGGACTCAGTCTGAGGAAGATTCATACTATTTCATATATGCCTGAGTCATTTTTGCCACCATTAGTTTAGTATTAAACTTCCGTAGGTGCCTTGTATGAACTTACTCTAAAAAATACTTTAATGCCTTTATGAAATTTTAATATAGGATTTTTAAAATGTAAAACATATATACACTATATAATACATATAATACATTGGTTGAAGATATTTTTTCTTAAATCATTAATTGCTTACATCTACATAAAGATACCTTGCCTATTTAATCTACATATGGATAGGAAATGTTCATAAATAGTTATTTAGGTGATATAATTTTTGTATAGTATTTTTGAACAGTTTATATTCTAGGACTGTTGAGAAAGAGGAATAGTTACAGTATTGAAAGAAGAAATTATTTATTCCTTTGCAAAATTTGTTAAATATTCTAGCTCAAAAATAAGCTTTGATTTTCCCTTCCATTTTGAAAAATTGACAAATTATTTTCTTGAAGTATAATTATAAATAACAAAAGGTATAAGAATGTAATTGAAAAGCTTGAAGACCCTTAATTACAGTGGTATAAATGTGACATTATAAAACTTGAATTGCAGCCTAATTATTACTTTTATTTTATCTTGAGAAATTGCTGACAAATGCTTTATAGTTTTACCTTAAGAGACTAGAAGATAATTTAGAAATAGTAAAGACATATTAGCTCCAAAAAATGTTGAGAAAGTCTATGTACTTTGCTCTGAAACATACTGTGAAATTAAAACAATTAAGTACAGCATAAATTTGTACTGAAAGTGTATATATATATATATATATACACTTTCAGTACAAATCACAGTAAGGAACAGCATATTTTTATTCATTAAACACAATATTTTCAAATTCTGATTTTGTTTCCTTTTGAACCTTATTTTCATGGGTATTTGTGTATTAGTGCGTAAATGCAAATTATATAACTTTATATCATCTATATATTAAGTGTATATATTAGAAATGGGATTGTATCAGATATATTCAGAACTACATATCAAAGTGGATTATGCAGATAAAAATGCTAACACAATGAATTTTTCACAGCTATTAATGTGCATGTATACACACACACGTAGCACAGATTTGATTAACTTGGGCAAATGCTTAACCATTTAACAATCAAAATGTACAATTTTTCCATCACCCTCTAAAATTTTTTTAACTAAAACACTGCAGATATATGTTGTATAATTTTAGGTATCTGTATTTGTGATTGCATGATATCAACTATGCTGCACTTGAGTAGTATACTTTTGCATTTATATAGCTAGCCTAGTTTCTTACTATTTACTCATATTTGAGGTTTCTTTTTTTTTATTGTTGATTTCCAGTATAAGACTGGTTTTAAATTTCTTTCCTAGAAGCTGGAATTTAGTGCATGTGATCTAGGCACTGATAATTGATGACTTCTGCACCAGACTTTGAACTGGGAACTAGGGTGAAAAAAAAAAAAAAAAAGAGTATGGTGAAGATCCCCTCTGTTATAGCTGCAGTAAAAGCAGCAACATCCACTTGCAGAGATAGCACTATAGCCACCAGGCCTTAAGTGCTGACAGTTCTGATGGGAACTGGGACGACTTTTACTCAGAATGTTTTGTCCTATGATTTTGCCTTAGCTCTGTGGCCCCCTTTGTTTCTTTCTATTTTCCAACGGATTCCTCTATTCTTCTGGATGATTCTCTAAGATAACTGAAGTCCATAAAGTAATTTTAATTCAGATCAGCTAGTCATTTTCAATGCTTGCCTCTAAAGGTGCCAAGTCATATAAATAAATATGTATTTATCTATGACAGGAAAAACAAAACAAAACAAAAATGCCCACACATATCCTAAGAAATAGTGAGAACATATTCAGTCTGCGAAAGCCAAACTACATCAGAAAAAAAAAAAAAAAGACTTCTTTATATGCAAGTAGTTCGGAGACAAGCACAAAAGCTAGAGTCCTAGACAGGGACAGAAAGAGAGGAACAATCATTGATCATACAGCACAAGCGAAGAGATAAAGTAGGTTACTTTCCTTGGGGAGAAATAATATTAAGGACCAATATACTAGCTTCAGGACCAGTAGGAATCATGTCTGCAAGAAAAAGCCAACTAAAGAGACACAATGAATTTCTTCAGTCCAAAGTTGGGGGGAAAGTGCTCCTGGTTAGTCACATACAAACAGCAGATGTGAGGCATCTGTTGCTTACACCTGAGAAAGCTAATTATCTAATTAAATTCTTAGGAGGAGCAAGAAAACAAGCCTGAGGTGCAAAATTCACCCCAACTGAGTTGTATGCTGTGGTACCAGAATAAATGTGAATTTTAAGCTCTTGGACTAGAAGGAAAGAAAACAAGTGAGAATTTTTGTTTCAAGTCAGAAGAATTACAGGAGTAAAAAAAGGAATAGACACTATATTAGCAACAAGGAGAAGAATGCCCACTTCCAAAGTTTTCTATTGTCTTTATCATCTTAAAAAACATTTCTAGGTATGTCAACATTGGTTTTAATATTAGATACATCTTTATATTAGATTGCATTTATTATTATACAACTATATTAGATTATAATTATTACATATTAGACAACTTTATTATGCAAAATGACAAATTTACGCCCCTCAGATACACTTAGCTAAAAAAATAAAAATTTCCTTGACTGCCTGATGTTTATTAGAACACAAGGTCAGCTGTTCATTTGGGCCATCAAGTTTAGCATCTATATGTTGCTATGATTGTGGTTTGTCTGCTGGTTCTATAGAAGGCATATTATTGCATGAACCACATTTTCTACTCATAAATCTCATACTTAGGGTAAACTCAGAATACTAAAATTACCTGAGTTACAATGTCAATCTTTATATTTTACATTAAATTTCTTGATTAGACACCATGTTAACATAATTTTCTTTTTATACATTAAATATAAAAATATTTTTGCATATACCATTTAGATGGCATTTATTCTATGCAGAAAACACTAAGGAAGATTAAACTACAATTTGAATTACATAAATTTTGAAATACAAAAAATGTGAAGTTAATTTTGCATCAGCTTGACTGAGCCTCGGGATTCCCAGATATCTAGCATAATTTTCTGTCTGGGTATAGCTCTGAGGATGTTTCAGGAAGAGAGTAACATTTGAATCTGTAGAATGATTAAAGCAGATGGCCCTCAGGGTAAACTGTGATCCAGTCCGTTGAGGGTCTGAAGAGAATAAAAAGGTGGAGGAAGGGAGAATTCACTTTCTCTGCCTGACTGCTGAGCTGGGACGTAAGGCTTCTTGTGCCCTGGTCTAGGACTTATACCATCAGGTCTCCTGGTTCTCAGGCCATGGGACTCAGACTGGAACTACTCCCTTGGCTTTCCTAGGTCTCCAGCTTGCAGATGGCAGACTGTAAAACTTCTCAGCCTCCATAATCATGTGAGTCAATTCCTCATAATCTCCTGAATAAATATATGCCTATCTATCTCCCTATCATCTAACTACATTGGTTCTCTTTTTATAGAGAACCTTGACTAATATAGGAACATTCGTAACTTTTTAAAAATATAATCTAACATTTAGCAGTGCAGTAAAGTACCAGCTTTTACCAAGTTAAGCTTTAAAAAGGCACATACTAATACTTTCAGGTTTGATCACAATAGGGTTATTAGAACTCAAGTAAGCTACTGGTCTCAAGACAAAATTAGGGGATTCTATTTTATATTGGGGTATACTAACTCATTATAATTTGTGAGAGATTACATTTGTGAATAAAAAATGCATTAAATATACCTCTACTTTAGGGGAAGAGAAAAGTGAAATTACATTATAAATAAAACTTTGAAGTTCTTTTGTTTTTGTTGTTGTTTGCTTGTTTACTACCATATTTTAAAATTTTTAACTTAATGTTTCCTAAAAGGAAAATACTTACATTTTGATTATAATAAACTGCCCCCTCATTCTCATTCTGATCATGAAATTTCCAACAAGCTTGACATAAAGGAAAAAGAGTATTACCAAAAGAGGGTAACTGCTTGGTCATTAAAACAATACACACTTGTAAAATGTATTGTAAAATGACCCAGTGGGCCCTTTAAAATGCTTCAGCTCTACAGTAAATAACAGTGTATCTTGCTTGCAAGGTCAATAAAGCTGATATAGAGATACTTTGTTTTTAGTAACTTCTTGAACATTACCTAACCATTACATAGAAACTCAACATTAAATAGCTATAATTCTCTGCAATTTGCAATTTTCCATAAAATATATATACTTAAGGACACATATCTTTTAAAATGGGTTAGAAATTATTCCAGGTCTCTTTAGCATCAATCAATAAAACAATAATGTGAATATTCCTCAAACTTCAAATACGTTATAACAAGGAATACTTGAAAATACTTAATGGAAAAGATAATTTTCAAAAGTTTATGTTTAATATTTTAGAAATCATAAAACACTATATTAGTGATTATTTTAGCTAATCTAAATATCTCTAAAATCTAAGCTTTAAAATATAAATACTACAAATTATGTTAACAGGGCAATCAGAATTGCAATATAATTTACAAAATAGTATAATTTGCATGGATACAGAAATAATTTTATCCTGGCAAATGCAAATAGATTATTCTTCCATGAAATCAGCTAAGGGAAGCTTAGTTGTCAATAATATGGTTACTACTTACTTTTATTAGAATTTGTGTAAGTAGTGAAACAGATGTCATTAGCGTAGGACCGAGTATTAAAAAGAGGTTTCAATTTTCCCAATGAGTTCATGGCACAAATGGAAATGAGAAATTATAGTATATTTTTTTAAGCTTCAAAATCTTGCCTAGCTTCCTCACTGTTGCACATAAATCTACATAATATTATCATTGATTGCCTAGGTGCCATGAAATGGCTTATCTTTCTGTTGATTTTTAAAAATTGTAACCTTTTGCAAATACCCAAATATGATTATACTGAATTTTTTAAAATCTTTATTCTACACACGAAATACGGATTCAGCTGTGTTTTCAAGTTAAAATGACCTTGGCATGCCATTAAATTTCCAAGGTTCAATTTTCCAGTTTCCAAGATATGATAACAATACCTGCCTCTGTTTACTTTGAAGAGAGTGAAAATAATAGAGATAAGGAAGATTCTCCCAGGGCCTAAAGTAGCTACTGATAGTAAATGAAATATTTTATAGAAACTGAATTAACTTTTCCCAGCCACAAAGTAAACTTTGACTAAGTTGCTATATCAAAATCACTATAGAAACTTAACAGAAATACAAAAACAAATGTAACACAAAATTAAATTAAGCACTAAATTGATTTAGAAATACTAAAAACCAAATTCTGTCCTATGAAGATAGACCCAGGAAGAAAAAGGCAGGAAGGAAGAAATTTGTACTAATGAAAATATAGTGAAGTAATATAACTTATAGACGGCTTTATAGTTTATAACGTGACAGTTTATTTAATTTGATTCTCCTAGTAATCACTTGAAGCAGTGAGTGTCTTAGAGTTGTGGCAGATATGTGATGTGTTACCCAGATTTTTTTTAAAGAAATCCTCATTTTTCCATTGCCTGCAGTGTGGCTAGCTGGCAACCTCCAGCTCTTTGTCAGAGTGGCCTCAACTTTTTGTTTTTCAGCAATATTATTTGTTTATCTTAAAATAATTTCAAATTTCACAGAAAGACTGCAATAGCAAAAAAAGCTCTCACATAGCCTTTACTAAGCCTCTATAATTAATGTCCTTGCCACATTTGCCTTAGCATTTCCATGTCTTCATTTTCTTTTCCTGTACTATTTGAAAGTAAATAACAAACATGATGTCCATTAACCTTTAATGCATATATGCAAAAAAGAGACCCGCTCCTCATAATATCAGTACAACTAGCAAAATCAGAAAATTAATATTGAATTTTATTACCATCTTAGCTACCAATACCATTCAAATTTTACCAGTATTCTCAGTTATATTTGCAATGTCAAGAGTCATGTGATGATTTTGGTCATCACATCTTTTTAGTAACTTTAAGTTTGGAATAGTGCCTTGGTATTTCCTTTTCTTTCATAACATTGTTATAATTGAAGAATATAGGCCACCTATTTTGCAGAATTTTCCTCGATTAATTTCCCTTACAAATTATGCACAACTTAGGCATAAACAGTGTGTGGTGAGTCAAGAAACACACAAAAAGTGGTTCTGTGTTCTTTTCATTGGATTATATCAGCAATCACATGATGGTACTTTTTTCCATTACTGGAGTTACTACCTTTCATCACTTGTTTAAGATGGTACTTCCTGAATTCTCCACTGTAAGGTTAATGATAAGTATATTAAATTACTAATTAATAAGTAATTAATAAGTATTTTATAAGATATTGACACTGTCTCTTCTTCCTCATTTATTTTTTGTTTCACTTATTTATATCAGATAAGAATTATGGGCTCTTATTTAACTCATGTTTTATAATTTAAATATATATATATTTTCATATTTTCACAGCCTTGTTTAGTAAGAGCCTCTTAAAACTCTTAGGCATATTACTAACACTATCTGAATAATTTCTTACTTTTCAGTAAAATTTCTTTCGGTTTTGCCTGATAGTTTTTGTCTTATTTCTGGAATCAGCCACTAATCCAAGAACCTCTAGTTTTTTTTTTCCTTTTTTTTAAGTCAAGAATGATGTTTAAAAATCATATACACAAAAATATATGCATGTTATATTTATCTTATATACCTATCTATCATCTGCCTATCTATTAATCTATTTACCTATCTCTCTCTGAACTATAAGTTCATGCCACTCCCTCCAATTTTAATCCATCACCACAGGATTTATTCTGGCATCCACTTTTTCTTATTTGTATAGTAAAAAAAATCTGGTCCTAATACTTATTTGCTCCGACTCTCCTGTATTTGTCAATCTTCTTCCACATTAACAGAAAGTTCAGCCCAAGGCATGCTTAATAATCTCCACTCTGGCACACTCTCCAAAACCATGACCCAGACAAGCCAAGGACAAGGTGACCCTCAGCCAATGAACAAACATTATGGTAGTGACTGATAACACTTCTTCTCAGGATGGTCCCCAGTCAGCGACTAAGCAAAAAAGTGTATGATGGCTTTCTCATTTCCACTGTACTTGGTACACTTCTAATGGGCAATTTATGCTTAAGACCTGCCTACTGGGCTCACAGTCATATCTTCATTGCAAGCATGTGGTTAACCCTGTCTAGTCCTCCTTCCTCACTTTTCCTTTCACAGGTGTTATTACCAGAAATATTTTGCATGGCTAAGTCCATATCCCTCTCTCCTTTCCAGAAAACTCAAACTATGACAAGGGAGTGGGCAAATCCACTACTTCCATGGAATGTATATAAGTTACAAATTATTAAGAAAGATATTATAAGCCAAGAACTAGCAGAAAGCAGATGTCTCCCCAATCTCTATTTCACATAAAAGTTTGCAGGTAAGAAAGGCAAAATTACGTTATGGAAATACTTTCCCAGTAAGACGCCCTTGAGGTACCACGAGTCTCTAGAGGAAGAGGGAACAGGAGACAAAATCACTAATAAGAAATAGAGTGTTTATCTAAAAAAAAAAAAGGAGTAACTAAGCATACACACCTTTCTTTGGATTTCTCCTCCCCCATAGAGGTACAAAACCTACACTACTAGCTTCCATTAAAAAAGGAGTAGCTAGCAATACACTTACACTTACCCACAATAAAGTATAAAACTGGATAGAAAATATGAAGTAACTGCTTTGAGACAGTGACAAAAGTCAATACAAGACTGTAATCTCAGAGAGGAGAGAAAAAAGAAAGCAAGACTCCATGGTAAGGCCAGATCTATGCCTGGGAAAAGATTCCCAATAGCAACAAAGAGAACTGAATTCCAAACACAGCATAGTGGTCTTACTAAACTGAGCAGGCACAGATGAGAGCTTAGGGAAGCAGGAATGCACCAAAGTAGGGGGATGCTTAGAAAGGTTATCCAAGGAATCAATGTGGGGATCACCTGAAAGTGACTTGGGGAGAGCTACAGATTGTATGTACAGAGGGACACCACCAAATGCTTCATACATAGCAGCTACTATGGAGCTGAGAGTGGAACACAAGTGTATATACTTGTCACAAGTCAAGGATGTGTACACTTAAGATATAAGAGTTTTAATGAATGTAAATTATTCCTCAATAAAGTTAATGAAAAATTCCATCATTATTGCTGGCTTAAAACTGGGACATGCTAGGGTTAAAGGAATTACGTGACTTTTTTTAAAAATCATAAGGCCTATAATCAGAATGGTCCTTTGAAAGTTAAATTCACTAATAATTACCCCAAAGCTAAAATGAGTGAGTCTCACCCACAACCTCTTGCCATACCTATCTTTCTTACTATCTATTTCTACATATATATGTATGTATATGTATGTATATTTCTTCATATATATGTGTATAGATATATATTACAGCATTATTACATTACTAAAATATACATGTATATTTTTTTTCTTGACATACACAAAGTGGTGTTTATTAAATCCATTTTGAAAACAGACCACATGAAATGCTTTTGGTTGGTGAGCTCACTCAGAGAGTCATGATCACTCTCTGTCATTAAACTTCAGCCATAGGAAGATCATAGCTGAAATTACAAAAATGAGTTTACATCTGATAAAAGGGAGAAAAGGTGGTTAAAAACACAACAGCTATCACTCTTGCAATAGTTCTGATGGCTAAAATTTCAACAAACATTAAGAAAAAGCTTTATATGTGCCACCCGAAATATTTATTGTGCACATAGCATGCCTATGCATCAAAGGTGAAGTGCTAGACTGGCTAATACTCATCAGTAATTTAGTAAGGTGGGTCTGAATTGATAATCTTATTTTCAACCTAAAAGCTCACAGAGTAAACTGATGACTGCTTTCCTTATATAATATTAAATACATGTCTTGATAGACAGCTATTTCAGATACATGCACATACACGCAGTTGATTCTCATTATCTACAGTAGTCATGTTTTATATAGTAACTAGGAACACTCAATCAACATATACTGAAAATTTACTCCTAAGCGAAATACAGGGTTAGGTACTTGTGAGCCTCTGGGCTCAGCATTTTCATCAACTGAGCAACACATAATCTCTTTTTATGTGTTTCTTTTTAAAGACACTCTATTTAATACATATTGTTGCTTCATTAATATTGAAAGAACAGCCAATAGCACTATAACTCATGTCTGAATGAAGTTTATCTAACACATATATTTTCTTTGTAAGTCACATCACAGACATGCTTAGAACACTGTACAGTACTTTAGCACTACCTTTGAAGGACATTTTAAACAGTGAAATCACCAACAAAAAGCACAGAAGTCCAAGAAGTATGGTATTAAACAGACCGCAGAAAGGATATATTTATAGTATAAGAGCTGAATACAGAAAATAGAACAACCTTGTTTCATCTTAGATGGGAACATGTAGGTAGCTGAAATTTTCCCACATTGGTGTGTCTGCAAATGACCACAGAAGTACCAAGGAATGTTAATTTGGGGGTTAAAAATAAATTTTATTGAGCAGGGAAATTTGCAAAAATAGAATTCATGAATAATGATGACTGTGTATATATACACACATCAATGTGTATTTTTACTGAAGAATTGCAATTTCTCTTTAAGGAAGCAAATATTTTATATTCTGAGGATCAGTTACAGGCAGAGACTCTCTCTTTTCCTGAGAACCTGCTTACCAGAACCACTTCAGGGTTTGATAGAAGAATATACATCTTGAATGGTTTCTATATTAGCTTTACTAAAGTCTAGAAACATATCAACTCCCTTATATTCTCTCTGCTCAACTAAGATGTGGGACTATCACTGAATCTAATATATTTTTACCTCTCCTTCCATAAAGCTCTTGAAATACTCTAAACACTAGATTTTATGATTCACTGGACAGTCTGAACTTGCTGTTTTTCTGAAGAAAAATAAACTTCAACATTCTGTGTGTGTAATGTCATGAATTAGGAACTGCTGGGATATTGCACTGGTCAATTTTATATGCCAACATGCCATACAGTACTCATATATGTGTTCCAACACCAGTTCAGAGGTTGCTGTGAAGGAATTCTAAAAATGGGATTAATGTCTGTATCAACACACTGAGTATAGACCAGATCACTCTTCATAATATGAGTGGGCCTCACCCAATCAGTTGAAGGCCTATATAGTGAAAGACTGACATCTTGGAAAGAAAAAAGAATTCTTCCTTCACACTGCCTTTTGTCTTGGGCCACAACATGAGCTTTTCCCTGGGTCTCTAGTCTGCCAGCCTGCCATGCAGATTTCAGACACAGCAGCGCCTACAAGTATATAACTGAATTCTTTAAAATAAATGTCTCTCTCTATGCACACACATCCTATCAGTTATTCTTCTCTGGAGTATACCCACACTAACATTGTCATTCAATTCTTATGTGGCACTGGCATTAAAACAAATTTGTGGAGATGGGATTATATGAGCAACTGTAATGTTTACATAGGCTTTTACAAAGTACATGCATACAGACATGCACACACACACCCCTAACTACTTGCATTGAAGAAAAAACAGAATTCCTATAGAGACCATCTTTAGTCATTACTTTCATACATAATTTTCTTATAAATTTTACTATTGCTTAAACAGTATTACTTGTGAACCATTATAATTTATGAAATAAGAAACAGTTCTTTAGTAACCTATTTTTTCATATTTGACATTCCTACCTCTTTATTTTACGGCTATAAATTTTCAACTACCTATAAAATATGAAGTGATCAAATTGGTCCCTTTTTAGTTACTTTTTTTCCTCAATCAGACACCTATCAATCAAACTTTCTTTGTAATGAATCTGAACCTTGTAAGTACTTGACCAAACATGTATTTTCTAGGTATCATAGAGATTTTCATAAAACCAGTTTATCTAATCATTAAATAAGTTTTTCAAAGTCTGTTTTGATGGTACCAAACTGTATTCCACTGAAACCCAGAGTGAAGCCATGTATTTGTATATGGTCACATTTTTAGGCTTCCATTCAAATTATTCAAGAGCATGTTTTGTTCTAATTTAAATAATTTTGGATAATACAGATGTGAAGATCTATAATAGTGAATATTATATAACTTTACGGTTGTTATGAACATTATTTGTTATAAAACACATAAATTGCCTATTTCATTTTCTTGCAGGTGACAAATCTAACAATGCATTAGTTCTATTTCTGGCATAGGTGGTTTTGAACTAAGAATACGAGTAAGAAATACTAAGAAATCTCAAGTGTGTTAAAAAAGTTTAACGGCTCTAAAAAGCTCTTAATCAATGGAGACTTGAAGGACCAAAATGAAAGAAATAAGGAAAGTCAAGAAATGTCAGCACAATATTTGGCACTGCTGGTTCCTTGTGACATTGATTCAAAAAGCATAGTTGAAAGCCTAAAGATCTGAGCCAAAGTCTGTTAATAAGAGGCTACAAAGTTAATACAAAGCTTCTAGTGGTCTTACGAAGCAGAGGAAAAATTTGAAGTTCAGGGTCTTTCAAAAAGAAGAGACTATTGTTAGAAATGTTTAGAATGGGAAATAGGGAGAAAGTCACTCTAGGATTAAGATATAATAGACTGAGCCAATACTTCACAAAGACTTAAAGATTCAAAACTAACATTAGTGACTGATTATATCCAGGCAATATATTCCTACCATACTAATCTAAGATTAATTTACCCTAACAAACTTCATGTAAGATAGCACTATCCTAAACCTCAAATAATAGCACTATCCTAAACCTCAAACAATGTCTATATTTCCATGGAAAACTCTGATAATAAAAACAATAAGTTATGTAAATGTATATGAACTGACATTAAGCCAAGTGAAAAAATGATCCAGCCATGTATTTACCAGATATACATCTTAAAATAATTTAGTATGTTTCAGATGAAAAATGGTAAGGTAAAATTTTCCAGCAGAGTAAGAAATTGCAAAACAATATAATAGTTAAGTGGAAATTGCAAAACTGAAGATCAAAAATTAAAATTCAAAATTCAATGAGTAGATTTTACAATAGATTTTAAAAAGCTGAAAAAAATTCATTTAAACTCAAAGATTTATCAGAAGAAAATGCACACACTGAACTTTAGAGAGACAATTATAAGGTTAATTTAAAAAGAGCATACATGATATATAGGATACAGTGAGGGCAGCGTACATGATATTGGGGTCCCGGAAGAAATTAAAGAGACATGAGACAGACTCATTACTTGAAGAAATAATGATGGGTAATATTCAAAAATACGTGACAAATTATACTGAGAATATTAAGCCACTCACAAAGGAATATATTTTCATGGTTCCACTGCACACATTTCCAAAGTCAGCAAACCTAATCTATGATTTTACAAGTCAGAACTGAGTTTATGTCTCAGGAGGATTGAGGTGATAAATGGGGACAGGAGTAAGAAGGTTTTTAGTTTGAGAATAATGTTTTATTTGGTGATTCTGTTCACTTTAATTTATTAAGCTGTACACGTATAATCTATGCAGTTCTTTATGTGTGTGTTATACATCAATATTAAGTCTTTAATAATTTTAATAATATATGCTACTATTTATAAATATATAATATTCAGATTATTGGCTTCTTATAAAGTAAGAATAAAGTAGAAGCAGTCCCCACTAAACCCATACTAAATTATCAGAGAGATGGCCAAAAGTTTACGGACAACAAATAAATGCAAAATAGTTTTTCATCATTTATATGTTCTTAACTAGGTTCTCTAAAGATAAGATTTTGATAAGATGCTATTTAATGGGAACCCATTAAATTTTGAAGTTTTGTTACTCTAGACAGAAAATGCTGAAGAGAATAAAAATGCAGAGACTGTTGCATATGTAAGATGAAGCCCTCTCAGATCCTTAGCATCTTTTCTCCCCCTGCACCTATTCCTCCCTCATCTTCCCCCATTTCTCCCTCATGTGGCATGAAAATTCACATGGCTAATCTCATCTCTCTTTGAAATACTAGCAATAATACATCCTGAAAAATACATGTATTGGTGTCAAGAAGTTAAATTTTAGGGAAAATATATTTTTTTCCAGACTTCATGAAATAATCAGGTTTATAAATGGCATTAACTAACTGGATAATCTCAAACATAAACACAGATATTAACAATCTTCACTAAAGCTTTGAAATGAAAATTTGACCCTAGATATTTAAAAAAAAACAAAAACAAAAAACAAACTGAAATTGAGGCAATTAAAATTTATCAGTTGTATGTTATAGAACAAATCAGAACAAGGACAAAATTTGTAACAGCTTTATATTCCAACCTGTTTTACATCAGTTTTTTAAACTATGATTCTTCCATGTATTAAAATATGGAAATGTGATTCGTCCATTACCATATTTTAAATTGTGATTCTTCCATGTATTTTTTATATATAAAATAACCCTTTATTTATATAAATAAGGAATATAATTACATAAATAAGTCCATATATATATATATAAAATAACCAAAATCCCCATATATATATATATATATATATATATAAAATAACCAAAATCCCCTTGTGGCTCAGCACAAATGAATATGACTAGTATCTATAAGGATGAGGTTTGATCCCTAGCCTCACTCAGTGGGTTAAGGATCTGGTGTTGCCGTAAGCTGTGCTGTAGATCACAGATGCTGTTCAGATCTGGCATGGCTATGGTTGTTGCGTAGGCTGGCAACTATAGCTGCAATTTGACACCTAGCTTAGGAACGTCCATATGCCACAGGTATGGCCCTAAAAAGCAAAATAAATAAATAAATAAATAAATAAATACTGACTAAATGTAAAAGAGACAAAATGAATTTTGTTTTCTTTGTATTCAGGAAGATGAGATGTGCAAATGACAAATTTGCTTTTCCAATGAAATCAGCTTGGAAATCCAAATAATCATTTTTACGATTGATGCAGAGTCATGTATTATCCACTTGAGATTTAAATAAAAGGGATTTAACATTTCTCATTTCTCATTTATAGATAATTGCTTTAATAACTCACTCTCTGGTTTGTCTTCAGTAAATCATCTTTCTAAATTAGTTGGCTATTGAAGGTTCTCAGGTGTACCCAATGTCAAATTTAGTATTAACTGAAGTGTATTCTCTAATAGAAGAAGAAATTCCATTTATACTTATATTCAGTGCCTGGCTACTGAAATATATTTGATCTCAATATCTGAATTAGTCACACAGTGAACAAAATTTAAAAGATGAAAAGTTACAGTTTCCCTCTTTTTAACCAAAGAATATATAAACATCCAATAAACAGTCAACATTAATAATATTCAAAATATGCCTTTATAATGGTATATGCATATAACTGATATAGTAACATATTCTAATAACAGCATTTTGGACTGATATTGTCATTTAAATTATATTATGTATTCATTTAGCTATTTCCCACAGAAAGACTTACATGCTGAGAGCTATAAAACACTGATAAAGGAAACAGAAGATAAGTCAAAGAGATGGAAACAGATTTCACACTTTTGGACTGGAAGAATTAATAGTGTTAAAATGGCCACACTAACCAAAGCAATCTACAGATTTAATGTGATCCCTATCAAATTACCCATTATTTTTCACAGCACTGGAACAAATAATCCTACAATTTATAGGGAAGCATTAAAGACCCAGAATTGCCAAAGCAATCCTCAGGAAAAAAAAAAAAAAAAAAAGGCAGGAGGCAATACATCACTCTCCCAGACTTAAGACAATGTGACAAAGTTAAAGTGATCAAGACAGTGTGGTACTGGTACAGAAACAGACATACGAATCAGAGAGCCCAGAATTAAACCCACACACCTACAGTTAAACTTTGACAGAGGAGGTAGGATATCTAACTGAGAAAAGATAGTCTCTTCAGTAAGTGGTGCCAGGAAAGCAATACAGATGAATATTAATCAATGAAGTTAGAACACATTCTCACATCATACACAAATATAAACTTAAAATGGCTTAAAGACCTGAATATTAGACATGACACCATAAAACTCCTAGAAGAGAACATAGACAAAACAATGTTCTCTGACATAAATTGTACCATGTTTTCTTATGTAAATATCCCAAGAAAATAGAAATAAGAGCAAAAATAAACAAATGGGACTTAATCAAATTCGTAAGCTTCTGCAAAGTAAAGGAAACCATAAACAAAAACTGAAAAAAAGAATGAAAAGACAATCTACACCCTGTGAGAAATATTTTAAAATGAAGCTACCAATAAGGAATTAATTTCCAAAATATACAAACAGCTGATACTATTCAATAATAAACAAATAATCCAAATGAAAAGTGAGAAGATTTAAACAGACATTTCTTTAAAGAAGACATACAGGTGACCAACAGACATGTGAAAAGATGCTCAATATTGCTAATTATGAAAGAAATGGAAATCAAAACTACAATAAGGGACCACCTCACACCAGATAGAATGGCCATCATTAAAAAGTCTACAAATAACAAATGATGAAGAGGGTGTGGAGAAAAGGGAACCTTCCCATACTGTTTGTGGGAATGTAAATCGGTATAGTCACTATGGTAACCAGTATAGAGAATCCCTAAAAAACTAAAAATACCGTTGTCAAAATGATTAAAAAATCACACTTCTGGGAATATATCTGCACAAAACTCTGTTTTGAAAAAACGTATGCATCTCAACTTTCACAAAAGTGCTATTTCCAATAGTGAAATCATAGAAGCAATGTAAGTGCCTACTGAGAGATGAATGGATCAAGAAATACATATAATGGAATACCTCTCAGCTATAAAAAAATAATGAAATAATGCCATTTCCACACATGGATGGTCCTGGAGATTATCATACTAAGTAAAGTAAGTCAGAAAGAGAAAAGCAAATACAATATGATATCATTCATATGTTAAATCTAAAAAAAAATGATACCAATGAACTTATTTACAAAACAGAAATAGATTCACAGCTACAGAAAACAAGCTTATAATTACCAAAGTAGAATGGGGTGGAGAGAGTAGGTCAATATTATGAATTCTATTTTATAAAATATTTGACTTGACTTGAAATATGCTGCAACATGAAACCTATAATTGCTGTTGTGGTGACTGCACCTCAAGTCTCCTCCAACTCGTGACTGCTGCCTTGATATAGCCAGAATTTGATAGTTGAATAAAATTGGGTATGTACAGCTGACAGCTTGTGAATGCTTTCACAGAAATTCATTCTTAGTGTCTACATTGAATTTAAATGCTTTAAGTCCATTGTTAAATATCCAGAAAAGGCAGGCTGACCTCTGCATTAACCCTTTCAATTGCTATGTTCTTGGTTTTCCTACCTGATTCCATATATCTAAGTCTCTCTTTTTTCAAATTTTTATTTTAATAATGGATAATAATATATTCTGCTTTCACAGTGTTTGACACTTTACTGTAATATTTACTATTGTAAAATTGAAAATACATTAATATAAAAAATATACCACTCTTCAAATAAGTGGATAATAGTTACATCTTCAAATGTGAAGTGCATAGCTAGTCTTAATTTACTGCTGTAATTTTTATAATCTTCCCAACTAACAGTGCATAAAAGGTACCTGTTATACTTAGCAAACATACTGATTAATCCAGACAGATGATTTATGGAAGTGGATAATCCATGTAATCTTATGCAGTAATTTAACTATAGAGCATACTAAGCACCTAATGAAATACTTATATTTATACACTTTTTATTGGTTTATTTTTCTCCTGTAGAATAACCAGGATATTAATCTGAGAAAAGTGGCACTGGCTATAATTTCAATGATACAAAGATTTTTTTTAAATATAAAATAAATTCTCAGATATATCTACTTATCATCTAAGATACAAATGATATAATTTCTTTGATTTATAGATGATATGTCACTACAGAAAAAAAAGCTTTGGTTTTATTTCTCTTCAGATCATAATATTATTTGTAAGATAAATTAGGGCTTAATTTATCCCACTTTTTAGCACTATGCTTTAAGTAGTACATAACAAAATAAAAAATAAAGGTCACTGAATTCTGACACTTTTTTGTGTATTTAAAAAGAATATTAAAACACTTTAGGAGTTCCCGTCATGGCTCAGTGGTGAACGAATCTGACTGGGAACCATGAGGTTGCAGGTTTGATCCCTGGCTTGCTCAGTGGGTTGAGGATCCAGCGTTGCCATGAGCTGTGGTGTAGGTTGCAGACATGGCTCGGATCCCGCGTTGCTGTGGCTCTGGTGTAGGCCGGTGGCTACAGCTCCAATTCGACCCCTAGCCTGGGAGCCTCCATATGCTGAGGGTGCGGCCCTAAAAAAGACAAAAAAAACCCAACAAATCCAAAAAACAAACAAACAAACAAACAAAGCACTTTAATTGTATGATTCTATTTTGGGAAAATATGTATCTGAAATAATTTTATATCTTCTCAGAATACACATTAATTAAGTGTGCATCTAAGGTAAAGAATAACAAAATGGGTACTCAGATACTACCATTTGTATGCAGAAATAGGCTTATGGTATTTGTGGAAAATATCAATCAATTAAAATGATTAATCTTCAAATTGAGAGTGTCTGTTGTGGGTTAGTGGTAATAAACCCGACTAGTATCCATAAGGATGCAGGTTTAATCCCCGGCCTTGCTCGGAGGGTTAAGGATCTGGTGTTGCCATGAACTCTGGTGTAGGTTGCAGATGTGGCTCAGGTTCTGCAATGCTGTAGCTATGGTATAGGCTGGCAGCTACAGCTGTGATTCCACCCCCAGCCTGGGAACTTTCATATGGTGCCAGGTGTGGCCCTAAAAAGACAAAAAGTCTTCAAATTCATTATAATCTCAGAATTACTTGATAAGGTATAAATAAGACATATTTTTTACTTTCAGGTCTCTAAAGTATACTCTAGAATGAAGCACATGTATGAAACGGCCAGTTAACATGACAGAATGTTTATGTAACTGGCAGCAAAAATGGCTTAGATAATAAATACTGGAAAGGATATTCTAGGTAGATGGATATCCATTCAAGGAGCCTAGCAGATAGTGTAAGACTTACAAGAAGCAAACTTTTAAAAATATAAAATAAAGGTGAATAAATGTGACATGACAGATTATAAAATGACTTGAAAGAAGGCAGTGAGAGGAATTTATATTTGGTAATACACATAATTGAGTGCTCTTTAGCAGAGTAATCTAAGCTAAAAAAAAATCACTGCTAAATAGACTAACTTAGCATAGTGCTTGCATGCTTTAGTCATATTGTTAGTTTAGAATGCATAAAGGCTCTGCATAATAATTTTTATTTCTTCTAGAATATAAAAAAGCAGCTACATAATTTATCAATTATATTCAACTTGAAAATTATTAGTGATATATGGCATTGCCAGTCTATAATTAAATGGGGTGGGAGATTTTACTTCCATCCTAGATCTGATAGCTTTGGGAGCCAAGCCATTTGCCTGAATCCACTATTTCGAGATCTCATAGTGGTGTGATGTTTCTTTGTTTTTCCCAGGCCCTTTAAAGCTGAGGGGCAAAAGAGATACCAATGATGATAACTATTTGATTACAACTGCCTGCTCCTTGTCTTCTTTTGAATGGTTTAAATCTTCTATTTCTATCAAATCTACTTGGCATTTTAAGTAGCACTTTAATAATTTCTTAATAGAACTTTAGTCCTATTCTCTCACATAGGACAATTCAACCTTCCTATTCCAATCTTAAACTATACATTAGACACCTATTAGTGGATTGGGTGGGATAACCTGTTCTCAAAATTGATCTTGATATGAGTCATTTATTTTATCCTTTGGAGATAGAAGTTGTATTTCTACACTACTGGGTTTGTTCTTAATAGACAGTAATTAATAGAAATAATCTGATCTGCCACTACATATTTTTAAGGAGTCATTATAGAGCAGAAGTCCAATCATGGACATAAAAGAACAAGTAAAATAATGCTCATATCAATTAGAGCAAGCAATATAGAAAAGTGACTATGAACACATAAGTTAATTAGTCTAATAGAAAATACAATCCTTGATGCATAATGAGTAAATAATAATATTTTTCTTTATCCAAACAAACACTGGGAAATGTAAAGAGCCTAGCAGAAATTTTACTTTTTTATTCTATAACTTTTGTGATTACTAACATTATTTGAAAAATACAGTATGTGCATATAGTATTTCAAGAAAATAAAGAACAGTTAGTAAACAAATGTCCAAACATAAATATTTACCCAAAAGGAAATTATTGTAGCTGAATAATTGATGATGGATAAAGATCAAAGGAAGTGAAAAATCTCTGCTTTGTCTAGTGTATATTTCTAGGAAAAGATCTGTGTCTATCAAAAACTAAAGAAAAGCTAAATAGAGGAATTTTTAAAAATGACTGGTGAAAATATGAAACTTCATTCATACATGATTCATACATGATGAATTGGAACGTATGCTAGTCACCAAGATTAAATGTGTAATTGAAGATATATACTTGGACTTGGATGGGAAATTAGAACTGTCCATTTTTGATTAACATTTGGTGAACTATTTAATGAGAGATCATAAGACAGAAGAAGCAATAAAAGAAATGCAGATTTCTGAAGTTCCAATTTCAGCTCTGTAATATCTAAAGATGAATGACCTTTACCCCATATCCTTCCTTTTTTATTCAAAAGAGATGATTTTTATGAGATAAGAAGTTTTTCTAGTGAGGAAGAGCAGCATAGCTCAGTTGGAACACGCTTATCTTACAGAGGCAGGACTGGGAATGAGGAGACCCAGGAGAGATGCAATTATATTTTAATTTCATCTGTAATTTGGAAACAATTGGATTAGAAAACCTATTAGGGTATTCTAAATCTAGAAATGAATATGAAGTGTTGGCTAGTGTGCATAGTTAGGGTGCCAGAGCAGGTAAAGGAGTGATTGGAAAATCAAGCAGTTTTAGAATCTTTTATTTCCATTTCCTGTTTATCTGGTGATGGAACAAGACACTGTTTCAAGGAGGAAGGTAAATCTAGTGTGTCAAATATCATGGAAGTTCTAATAAAAAAGAGACAGAAGTTGACTACTTTACCAGCAGTTTCTTTATAACCCGCAGGTGTTAATTCAGAATGACCTAGAGTTGACTTTCTACTGTCTTAAATCCTTTGCTCTTGGGCAAATTAATAGTTCTAAAACTCAGTTTATTTTTTAAAAATAGTGATCATATTAATTATTCAAGTCTATTTTGAAGATAAAATATAGCATTTAATACATCTGTGTTGTAGTTAGATGGAACTTTTTTGATGGCTTAGATAGCCTCTGCTGTTGTTGTTAGCACTGTTTAAAGATCTAGTTTGTGCTATCAGAGATAAATTTAACCAACTAGTTAGCTAGTCAGTGTTAGCTGAGATTTTTTGCCATTATGGTTGAAATTCTAAATATATTCAGAAGAAACTACACTTAAACAAAAGTGTGATGCAGCCATCTTTATTTGTAGGAGAAATCATTTGTTAGGGTGGACAGCAAGTTCAAATGTTCTAACAAAACTGTAGTTATCAGAACTGTAGTTAGCATTTTTGAGGATTACTAAGGAGACTCAATCAGGGCATTTCTGATGAATATGAGTCATTTCTCTTTTAGCTAGAGGGACATGGAAAGGTACTAAAGGATGTTAAAAGGCACTGAAGTAAAGTCTTAAGTTGCTGTTTGAAGAATAGACTACAACACCCCAACTGCAAGATCGGGAAGACCAGAGAGTGGGACACAGTCTCAATCCTAAAGAAAGGAAATGTTAGTTTCTTGGAAAATGGTGGTAGCAATGGAGTGTATAAGAGTAGCTATCTTTTAAAATATATTTTGGAGATAAAACTGATTGGATTTGCTGGAATTAAACGCTAAAAATATGGTCTTAGTGTGTGAAGGTTGACATTCTCACAAAGGCCTCCAGGAGAGAAGCTAGTTGTTTACTCTCCAAGCCCTAGGGCAAGACTGAGAATACCTTGAGAAATAGGGGGGTGATTGTTTTCTAATTTTCTCAGAGGTTCATTGCCTGCCAAGCCCTTAGGAAGCTAGGCCACTTCAGAATTGAAGTGTCCTTTTTTCCCATATATCCAATGCCTTCATGTGAACTGGGTATAGGATATGATAAAAGAGAACAAACAAGAAGACATTCCACACAGGTTTTGACTCAAGCACTTATGAGGATTGTGGAAATATATAGTTGCTGATGGTGAAACATTTATGTGAAAGACAACTGAATTCTCTATGAAATCAATAAGGATATTAGTTATCATCTTCTTAAAGTGTTGAGAAGTAAACACATCTCCTTATTATCCAGTTTTTGTTTTCTATTTAATCTCTACATTTCAAAGAATTTTTAGATTTTTTAAAACTGAAGCTATAGGCCATGTCTTCACTTCCACTGTCCAAAAAACTAGTTTTCCCATGTAGATTAGCATAAATATTTGTTCCCCTTTTCACGGCTAATTTAGAAAGAAAAAATCTTCAGTTAAGTACAAATGTTTATGAAGACCATTAAATTGTTCAGCTTGCTTGTATTAGAGACATTAGGAACAGTCTTTTTTTTGATAAATATGTTTTCCGTCTTATTAGCCAACAGAATCCCTATGGAAAAGCAGTATGTATCTCTCAGAAAAGCACTATATTTGTCCTACAATCACTCCATTTGGAGTCTACACTCTTCTAAGTGGTAGTAATTTGTCTTCTGGCAAAATGGTTGGCCTAAAAAAATAATCTCTTCTAAACTTCTGAGCTGAAATTGATTCGACAAAAGAGATATTTGGAAAGATAATGTTCACCATGTCTTTTTTCCGTACATTCTCTAAACTGAATGTATAGATTTTCTCCTTGCACAATGTGATCAGGTGTGTTGGCACTGATATGCATGGACACATTTTATTTAATAATAATTTTTAAAACAAAAGTAAAATTGTTATGGGAGCATCAGATTACTGTTTTGGTTCTCTTCCTGAGACATAAATATCTGTGAAGTAAAAAGCAGGCCTACAAGCAGTTAGGCTATGACAGTAGAATTAAAAATTGAAGAAGAAGTTCCTGAGTGGTATAGAGGGTTAAGGATCCCACATTGCTACGGCTATGGCGCAGGTTGCAACAGCCATGTGGGTTCAATCCCTGGGCCAGGAACTTCCACATGCCTTGAGTTCGGCCTAAAATAAATAAATAAATAAAAAAAATTGAAGAAGTTCTGCTGTGTAGGACTGGGAACTATGTCTAGTCACTTATGATGGAGCATGATAATATGAGAAAATAGAATGTGTACCTGTATGTGTAACTGGGTCACCAGGCTGTACAGCAGAAAAAAAAAAAACTGTATTGTGGAAATAAAAAATTAAAAAATAATTGAAGCAGAAACAACTTTCCAAATGCTATTACTGCTTGCAAAATAAGTAAAAAATATCAAACATAACATAAAAGGCAGATCTCTAAGCTCAAATACCTCATCGGTGCATTTATTTCCACATATAAGACTACTGATATGCCTAACAGTAACTCTGCCCAGAATCATATTTCTGAAACCAAAGGAATTGACTTTTTCAGTCACTTGGCTGGTTTACAAATCTGAAAAATCATATCGCTAACTCTAGCCCTTCATGTTCTATAAGTACCCTTCATTGACTCCCCCTTGAAATATCTCATGAATCTCTGCTTCCATTTTCCACTGCCACAACAAACCAATACATCCTACTTTGTTTAACTGAAGGTGTGTTGCAAGTGGTCTTTGGTTAGTAGGCTTATATAGGGATATGTCCTATAAAAATTTGTGACCCCCACTACCATAGACCAAGACACCTGACTTGGTGACACTGTGCAAAAAAGAGACTCCTTTAGTCTTCTCCTGTTTGAAGGACCAAACTGGAGACTACGCAAATGTCCATCAAGAGTAGAATGGATAAGTAAATTGTGATATATTCATAAAATGGTGCATTAGACAATAATGACAATGAAAAGTTACAATAATGCATGACTGATGAATTGCACAACTATGATAGAGGAAGAAGTCACATACAAAAGAATACATGCTGTATGATTATATTTGTATAAAGAAATATAACAATGGTAGAAGTCAAACTGATGATTACCATTGGTTTAGGAGTAACTGGAAGGGTATTTTGGAGCGCTTCTGAATTCTTGTCAAATTCTATTTATGAATCTAGTTCTGATTATACAAGTGTGTAAAATATAAAAATGTAAAAGATTCAGTGAATTGTGTACTTTTGTGAATATGTTATATCTCAATAAAAGGTTAGAAAAATGAAATAAAACGCAAGTCCAAAATATTACATAATATATTTTCTCATCAAAATCAGCTCTACGAAAGAGGCTGAAGTTTCTTAAAGAAAAGTAGACAGAACAAACGTCCATTTGATTATTGTAAGATGTTATTCAAATTTAAATAACTAGCCATATCAGTCTAATAAAACTGTATTTCCCCAAATAAGAAAAAAATGTTAGATTCAGCCAAATAGAATAGATTGACTCCAAACACTGCAAAGATATAAATTTTATGCTATATATTGAAAAATTAAATATAGAATATATTTCTCTACCAATATAAACCTATTATATTGATAAGTTGTTATTTTATGATTACATGAGCATGAATTGACTGAATTAAAACAGTCCTTTAGCTTAGCTAAAGATACATTTCTCTTTTCCTTCTTAAGCCATTCTTTATCACTAAAAGCTCAAATAAGAATGAATGCCTTGTCAAAGTTCTTCTGTACATCCATACCCCAAATATATGATTACCGTTTGTATGGAGTTCAGATTCTAAAAAAACATATTTTCAGTCAATAAAATACGGAATTAGCCTATGTTATCTTAAGGCTTTATAAACTGTAAAGCCTTCCCAGACTACATAACAATAATAAACATTAGTTATTAAAAGCTACATGTTTATTTTATCAAATATTTTACTTATAACTGTCTTAATATTTCAACTTAACTCACATAATGCTGTATTTTTAAAATCATTAACACAATCAGGAGACCATCTCTCAAAATAATGTTTTGCGAAGTGTGCTCCATGAAACATATACCAAATTTGTACTAGAGTAAACCCAACTCTGATATATTACTAGAGGTGCCAAACCCAGTTACTACAGGACTATTAAAATGAGCATTTTTTGGAGTTATATGGTAATTGGTCATATTTATGATCACCTATAACAAGGCCGACCAGTTATCTAAACAAAACGAAGTGACAGTTGGTTCTTAAGGAATCTGGAAAACACTGGCAAATATAACAACAATAATACTCACAGAGACACAATAAAGTAAACTCTTTAAAGGAAGTGATAATAAATCAACCTAATTAAATCAGACAGTATTAACAAATGTGAGAGTAAAATGTCTCATTTTACTTGTTTACCAGCAGGAACATGTTTAAAAATGCTGTTCTTTTAGCTCCTGCTTTTAAACATCACCTAGTATCACCTAATAAAATACTATAAAATAATATTATCTCACTTTTTCATAATGATCATTTAGGAAATGTCATTTTAAAATTATCTTAAGTTTCTTTAAGAATAAACATTATTAAGAGGCATCACATACAATTAAGGGGTAGAAAAACCTTTCCAATTATATACAGCCTTTGCTCTGTGTACATTAACAGATTCAAAAAATTTGCTATATTCTCATGATTTAGTAATGTTCATGGTACACTTAATACACATACACTATAATATTTTTATGAATAGATCATACTTCATTATATAGTGTGATAAAAACAATAAAGTTTAGTAAAAAAAAAATGGTTTATCTCTGACAGATGTTTCAAGACAAATGCTCTATTCCACTAGAGTAACACAATGCTTTCTAAACTATAATCGTTTGCAGAGATAAAACAAGAAAATATATTTCACCTTTAATTATTATTTAATTAGTATTACTTAATACTAATTTGTTAAATCAGCTATCTTCATTTTCAGATTTCAATTACTAAATACTTGCTCTGTCTCCAGTGAAAATCACAAATCCTCAATAGGAAATATTTTAAGGTAGAAAAATGATTCTTGGTCTCAGAACTTATTAAGTCCATATTTCTATGGTTCCTCATTTACTGGTTTTCTCACTGTCTCCAATGTATATGGTCAGCAAATCACCTAAAGCTTCATGATAAGGAAAACATACCCAGGCAACACTGGCTCTTGATAACTGATGTTAAGTCACTGTGTCAAAGTATGTCTATCTGAGAAGTGCTGCATTTCCCTCATTCTTCTCTGAACACTAAATTATAAATTAAAACTCATCACATTTTATTGAGCATCTACTATACGTTCATAGCCAGATTATGTGGAAACAGTTGAGTGGTTGTCAAACAAAAGTGCTTTTTGTTATTTATTAGAGCATCAACACACTGGAACCAATTCTTATAAGGTAAATTGCACCCCTGTGGCCATTAAAAAAGAGAAAGAAACCTCCTGTATTTTTTTTAATTGACTTGTTTGGCTAATCAGTTGAAATTCCAAAATTAAATTTTTAAAGATATCATTAAGTGACATCTGCTAGGAACAAAATAAATTTATAATATCCTCAAACATGTCTCAAAAGAAGTTATTTCAAAACATTATACAAAAAAAAAAAACTAAAAAGAGAAGGAAAAAAAAAAAACACTGGAAATATTGGCCTATAATTTTCTTTCTTTTTTTTTACCTGTGGTTGTGAATCAGCATGATGTGGCCTCATGGAATGAGTTCAGAAGTGTTCCTGTTTATGCAATGTTTTGGAATAATTTCAGAAGGATAGGCATTACCTCTTTCCTAAACATTTGGTAGAATTCATCTGTAAATCCATTTCGTCCTGGACTTTTGCTTGTTGGGAGTTCCTAAACTACTGATTCAATTTCAGAATTGGTGATTGGCCTGTCCATATTTTCTGTCATCCTGGTTCAGTCTTGGGAAACTGTACTTTTCAAGAATTTGTTGATTTCTTCTAGGTTGTCCATTTTATTGGCATACAGTTGCTTGTAGTAGTCTCTTATGATCCTTTGAATTTCTTTGGTGTTTATTGTAACTTATCATTTTTCATTTCAGATTTTATTGACTTTGGCCCTTTTTTTCTTGGTGAGTCTGGCTAAAGATTTATCAATTTTACTTATCTTTTCAAACAACAAGCTTTTAGTTTCATTGATTTTTTTTTTTTTTTAGTCTCTACGTCATTTATCTGTGCTCTGCTCTTTTTTCTCTCCTTCTACTAACTCTGGGATTTGTCAGTTCTTATTTCTCTAGTTGCTTTAGGCATAAGGTAGGTTGTTTATTAGAGGTTTTTCTTGTATCCTAAGGTAAATTTATATCACTATGAACTAAAATATCACTGATGAACATAGGTGCAAAAATTCTAAGAAAATACTAGCAAGCTGACTCCAACGATGCATTAAAAAGATGATACACAATGATCAAGTGGGATTTACCCCAGGGTTGCAAGGATTTTTCAATATCTGCAAATCAATCACTATAATATACCACATTAGCAAATTGAGGAGTGAAAACCATATGATCATCTCAACAGCAATGAATAGCTTTTGATAAAATTTAACATCCATTTATGGTAAAATCTCTTCAGAAAGTGGTCTTGGAGAGACATACCTCAATATAGTAACAGTCATATATGCCAAACACAGAGTTAATATCATACTCAACAGTGAAAAATTGAAAGGGTTTCCTCTAAGATCAGGAATAAGACAAGGATGCCTGTTCTCCCCAGTTTTATTCATCATAGTTTTGGAAGTATTAGCCACAGCAATCAAAGAAGGAAAAAATAAATAAATATAAGGAATCCAAATTGGAAATAAAGTAAAACTATCACTGTTTGCAGATGACATGATAATATACATAGAAAACACTAAAGATACTATAAGAAAACTACTAGAGTTTATTAATGAATTTGGTAAAGTTGCTACATACAAAATTAATTCATAGGAATCTGCTGAATTTCTATGCACTAACAATGAATATTCAGTAAGAGAAATTAAGGAAACAATCTCATTACCACTGCATCAAAAAGAATGAAATGGCCTAGGGACAATCCTACCTAAGGAGGCAAAACATCTGTACTCCAAAAACTATAAGACATTGATGAAAGAAACTGAAGATGACACAAACAAATGGAAAGAAATACTGTATTCAAAGAATCAATATTGTTAAAATGACCATACTACCCAAAACAATCTACAGATCAATACAATACCTATCAAATTACCAATGGCAATTCTCACAGAACTAGAACAAAACATTTTAAAATGTGTGTAGAAACACAAAAGATACTAAATACCCAAAAATCTTGAGAAGGAAGAATGGAGCTGCAGGAATCATACTGTCTGACTTCAGACTATACTACAAAGCTACAGTCATCAGGCACCAAAACAGACATATGGATCAGAAAGCCCAGAAATAAATCCTCACATTTATAGTCAACTAATCTTTGACAAAGGAGGCAAGTATATACAATGCAGAAAAGACATTCTCTTCAATAACACGCACTGGGAAAACTGGACAGCTACACATAAAAGAATGAAATTAGAACATTCAGTATCACTATATATAAAATAAAATCAAAATGGATTAAAGACCTAACTGTAAGGCTGGATACCATAAATCTTCTAGAGGAAGACATAGGCAGAGCACTCTTTGACATAAATCACAATAATATGTTTTGGGATCCGTCTCCTAAGTAATGATAACAAAAACAAAAATAAATTAATAATACCTAATTAAACATACAAGATTACACAGCAAGGGAAAAAAATCATAAACAAAACAAAAAGACAACCTACAGACTTGGAGAAGATATTTGCCAGTGATGCTACTGACAAGGGATTAATTTCCAAAATGTACAATAGGCTCATTAAACTCAATTACAACAAAAAAGAAACCAATGCAAATAAAAAAAATGAACAAAACATCTAAAAAGACATTTCTCATAAGAAGACATACAGATGGGCAAAAGGCACAGGAAAAGATGCTCAATATTGCTATGAATCAGAGAAATACAAATCAATAAGATACCACCTCATACCAGTCAGATTGGCCATTAAAAAGTCTAGAAATAATAAATACTGGAGAGGATGTGGAGGAAAGGAATGTAAATCAGTGTGACCACTATGGAGAACAGTATAGAGGTTCCTTACAAATCTAAAAATAAGGAGTTCCCTTTGTGGTGCAGTAGAGGATGCAGGTTTAATCCCTGGACTTGCTCAGTGGATTAGGGAGCCAGCATTGTCATGAGCTATGGTATAGGTCACAGATGTGGCTTAGGATGCTGCATTGCTGTGGCTGTGGTATAAGCCAGCAGCTGTAGTTCCAATTCAACCCCTATCCTGGGAACTTCCATATGCCAAGGTGTGGCCCTAAAAAAGCAACAAAACAAAACAAAAAACTAAAAACAGAGTTGCCATGTGATCCTATAATGCCCCTCCTGTGCAAATATCTGAAGAAATCTCTCATTCAAAGAGATACATGCACCCTGATGTTCACAGAAGCACTGCTTCTGATAGCCAAGACATGGAAGCAACCCAAATGCCCACTGACAGATGAATGGATAAAGAAGATGTGGTACATATACACAATGGAAAGCTACTCAGCCATAAAAAAGAATAAATCATGTTATTTGCAGCAACAGGGATGGATCTAGAGATTATCACAGTAAGTGAAGAGAAAAAACAAATACCATATGATATCTCTTGCATGTGAAAATCTAAAAAATAATACAAATGGGAGTTCCCATCATAGCTCAGCAGAAACATATCTGACTAGTATGCATGAAGACGCAGGTTTGATCCCTGGCCTCGCTCAGTGGGTTAAGGATCTGGCGTTGTCATGAGCTGTGGTGTAGGTCGTACACACAGCTCAATCTGGCATTGCTATGGCTAAGGCGTAGGCCAGTGGCTACTGCTCTGATTTGACCCCTAGCCTGGGAACATCCATATTCCACAGGTGTGGCCCTATAAAGAGTAAAAATAATAATAAAACTTATTTACAAAACAAAAATAGACTTACTGACAGAAAACATCTTCCCTTACCAAGGGGAATAATGGCAGGGGGAGTTAAATTAGGAGTTGAGATTAA
The DNA here is from genome assembly GCF_016906955.1 of Phacochoerus africanus. Taxonomy (NCBI): domain Eukaryota; kingdom Metazoa; phylum Chordata; class Mammalia; order Artiodactyla; family Suidae; genus Phacochoerus; species Phacochoerus africanus. The sequence goes on from NC_062553.1 coordinate 93,679,696, forward strand.
CATATACACACTACTAAATATGAAATAAATAACCAGGAGTTCCCGTCGTGGCGCAGCGGTTCACGAATCCGACTAGGAACCATGAGGTTGCGGGTTCGGTCCCTGCCCTTGCTCAGTGGGTTAAGGGTCCGGCGTTGCCATGAGCTGTGGTGTAGGTTGCAGACGCGGCTCGGATGCCGCGTTGCTGTGGCTCTGGCGTAGGCCGGTGGCTGCAGCTCCGATTCGACCCCTAGCCTGGGAACCTCCATATGCCGTGGGTGCGGCCCAAGAAATAGCAACAACAACAACAAAAAAAAAAAAAAAAAAAGAAATAACCAACAGGGACCTACTGTGTAACAAAAGGGAATTATGCTGATTACCTTATAATAACTTAAAATGGAAAAGAATCTGAAAAAAAATGTATAATAGAATCACCTTGCTGTACAACTGAATTTAACATAACATAGTAAATTATATCTCAATGGGGAAAAAAAACGAAAACAAACAAAAAACTAGATAAAAGTGGCAACTGCTCTAGCAATTTTTTGCATTTAAAAAAATACATATGACTGCTTTTCTCCAAGAAAATTTTAGTAATGGAACATTAGTTTCTCCTTTTATACCTAGATACGTTTTGTGTATATGTAAAGGATATGTACACACACACACACATTTACTATGACATGATACATATAAAATGCAAAAGCTTACTTTTGTGAGTACTGCTATACACAACCTACTTTGAAGGAATTTTATAACCAAGTCTAGGAATTTCAATCCAAGTAGTAACAATTCAAGCTTGATCTCATTATTACTATTTTCTATATTATATAACTGAGACCCTAAGACTTTAAATAAATTACAAAGTATGATAAGCAGTACTTTGAATCAAGATAATTCTTAATTATAAAGCATGAAGTCTTTTTTCCAAATGGAGGGCAAATAAGTCATTGAATATCAATATCCTCTATCTGTCACATTTGTACATTAGCTCATTATATTTTTATAATTAAGCTGAGTGCATAAGGCAAGTTGTAGGTAATGATGTTAAATTTTAAGGAGTTAAATGAATTTTATGTATACTTCTTGTCTTCAAAGATTAATTTTTATGCATTATGCATGCTTTAAATTAAAAAAACCTATAATACAATTGTAACCTAAATCATCCATTTACAATTACTCAAATTATTTCTTCAGAAATCCACACCCACAGAAGAAGGTCTGAATATAAAACTTTACTTCAGACTTGAAAGTGTGGTTAATGTTAAACACTATGCTCCAGAAAACATTTCAGTAGCTTGTACCTTTTGTTAGAGTAAAGCAAAGTGCCTTTTTTTTGCCTTGAAAAGCTTCAGATGATGCTGAATTTCTCTATCACTCATCCACTCGCCTAACAATATTTTTGCCAGCTCACTGTGACCCAACTACACTGGGCTCTAAGATGTTTCCCAAAGTCATCAAGCATACTTCTGTCTTGCAACCTTTGAACTTGGCATTCTCTCTGTTGATACCCAATCTGTTCTCTCACTTATCCTAGGTGTCTGCTCAAACAGACCTTCCTAAAAATGTTCAACTTTTTAAATTTTAAGTAATGAGATCCTTCTGTAGAGCACTGGGAACTATATCTAGTCACTTATGACGTAGCATGATAATGTAAGAAAAAAAGAATGTATACATGTATGTGTGACTGGGTCACCCTGCTGTACAGTAGAAAATTGACAGAACACTGTAAACCAGCTATAATGGAAAAAACAAAAATCACTATAAAATTTTTAAGTATTTAGACTGTTTCCAAAGGCCTACTGTATGTATACATGCATTTGAGTATAAATACACACTTATATCTATATGTGTATAAATGTGTGTGTATATATGTGTATATATATATATATCACACACATGCATATATATATATATACACATATACAAATACACATATATTTTTGTGTGTGGTTATTTCTTTAGTGTAGTTATTACTGGATTAAAAAATTGATAAGTATTATATTCAAGTCCTTAAAGTTTACACCAGCAATGTATAAGGGCACCTGCCTATCTGTAAACAAAGCCAAATTAGTTATACTATTTGACCTTTTGAAGTATTTGCAAAACAAACCAAGACAGCATTTAGCTGGTTTAAGGTATAATTTCTTGTTCTCAACTAAAGATGATAGTTTTTTTAACTGTTACCTAGGTATTTCTTCTTTCCTATTAATAAAATGTTCCACTAAAAAATTATGGAAATATTTCCAATTATTTATTCCGCAAATTTTAACAGAAAGAAATATTTAATCATTTTGGAATTAATTTGGGGGTATGAAATGAGAGATTTCCCAATTTTTATTCTTTAAATGATTAGTAATTTGTCATAATCTGATTATATTCTCCACATGTGCTGCCCCAACTGTACACTGGATTTTCACATATATTTGAATTGCTCTAAGCATCAGTATTCTATTTCCTTGTACAATTTGCCTATTTTTGGGTTAGCTGTTGATGCAGAGAATAAACTATTGCTATTCATATACAAATTTTATACTAATAATATATACATTTGTTCTTGTACATATTAATTTTTCACTTACTTATAGTATTGATTTAAATACTAAATCACACCATAAAATAAAAATAAATTTGTGTCATTTCTATTATTTTAATTGATTTATTTTTCTTAAATGCTTGAGTTGGTGGTGATTTCAGGGGGAAAAAAATATGGTAAATAAGAATGATTTTGAGCCTACTTGTCTTAATTTGATTGAGTCCTGACTTATACCTCTGGTATTTCACCATTTAGACATTAGTTTTAGGTTTATCCATGGATAGATGGAGGGATGCAAGGTAGAGAGTAAGAGAGTAAGAGTGAAAGAATGTGCAAAGGAAAAGGATGAAGAATGATGAATGGAGGGAATTATGGGAGAGGAAGGGAAAAAGACGAATTTTTTAAACAGTAACTGATGTTGAATTTGTCAAAAATCCTTAAAACTTTAATGAACACAGTATATAGAAAAAATTAACCTGTTACTATGATACTAGTAGATTTTAAAATAATTACCTTAATTTTTATGTATCCTGTGATTATTTATCTTTGCAATCCCATGACATCTGCCAGGGGTGGCACAAAGTGGAAATATTAGCGGTGTTGCTATTATTAACAGCTCTGATTGAGGCTAAGGCCTTTCCTGAGCTAAGAAAGTATGGCCATGGTAGTTATGCGGAGGGGGATGATAAGATTCAAACAAATGGAAATAGGGATAAATCAGAGCAGATGGATAAAATGATCACAAATGATGTCACAAACAGTGTTTGGTGTAATCATGCTATTTCCATGCCATCATCTCTGCCCAAGAGACAAAACTAAGAATGTGTACATGGTGTGTACTAGTGGCTGCTATTAGGAGAAATCTCCAAACAGGTTTTTCACTTAAGAAATTTGGATTCCTACTGATCTTTATGCGCTAAGAATCACCCGATGACTCAATTTATGGGTACTTGACTGCAATGATCATTCAGTACATGGTTTATAGGTTTTGCTTATGCTTTTGGTTAATTTTAAGATGGCCTGAAGTAAATACTATAAATCATATCAATAGGGCAAAAGAATTTGAAGAGCTGATCTTCTGCACTTTTTGTGGCTATAAATCAGGATGATGGGTTGCTAAGATAGCTGCCTGGGTGAGATGGGAAATGGATTGCTGCTGCCTACCTGGTATATCACAGCTTAACACGCTCCCTCAAATATGCCAAATGAGTATATGGATGAAATCATTTAAGGAAAATGGAAATGCAACCCTGAGCAAGGGAGACTTGGCAATGGAACATTACAGATTATTTTGACGTGTGTTTATGGAAATCTCTATGGCCCACTTTAGTAAGTAGAACTTTACTGGGTGTTGACCATGCCCCTTTGAAGCTTCATGGCATGGTTATTTTTGGTACAGATCATTTTTCCTAACTGAACACATTCCATCAGTCTGCAGCAACATACACAGTCATTTGAATAACACTGGGTTTGTCATTGCAAACATTCTGCAGATATCTTCAGGAATGAGTCAGGCAGATATAAATATTTCCTAAAGACTCATCTTCTTGACCAAAAAAAAAAAAAAAAAGACTTACTAACCAAAATAGGGTCACTCTTTGGAAATCTTTTACAGGAGGCTGGTTGGTAAAGTCTGTATACAGAACTTCATATCCATCAACATTCCTGGAAGCTAACTTGCAGCCTTAGCCAGTAAAGAGAACTGGTATTCTAATTAGTACAGAATGTGATGTCTTTAAATTTTAGTGGCTTAATTTGCTAGAAAATCAGGTCAAGAAGAAAAGGAAATAAATTGTGGCCTTTATCACTCTTATTTATTACTCAATTACCATGAGTAAAATAAAACCTTTTTCTGAGGTTTAAATGATGAAATTAAACAGATAAAGATATAACACTGTGTTATCTCTGTGGGATGGTACATGGGTGGTATCTGTAAAACTCTATACCATGAGATTTCTGAAACTGTTCCAACAACATACCATATAGAATTCAGAATTTATTGAACATTTGTTTATAGTAACCATTCCAGTCACTGAAACTATCAGGAGTGGATGACGTGGAGAATGCTGTAGTAATTTTAAGTCAAATACTACTTTACTTCTCTGCTACAGGTGCCCAGTACAGCAAAAGTTTGAAAGTTCACTGATGAAATTACATGCAACTAAGATGTATGACAACACTGATCCTCAGAATGAGAAAATATTTTGGTGAGTTGAGGGCCCCAATTATTGTAATATCATGGAAACTAGAAAATGAAATGAATTTGACCTTAGAAAAATTACATACATATTAAATGAAAAACTTCACATAAAAGAAGTTTCACATATCTGTAGGTAATAGATATAAAAGATTAATTGAATTGGCACCAAAAGAACAGCTGTGAAGGGATATGGTCACAATTTACATGCTTTATAGAATGAATTCCTATTCTGTACTAAGTAGTTCAAATTCTTTTTTTATTAATAGGCATCTTCTTTTTATAAAGTATTAACACAAATATTGAGAGAGGAGTTCCCGTCGTGGCGTAGTGGTTAACGAATCCAACTAGGAACCATGGGGTTGCGGGTTCGATCCCTGCCCTTGCTCAGTGGGTTAAGGATCTGGTGTTGCCGTGAGCTGTGGTGTGGGTCGCAGACGTGGCTCGGACCCCGCATTGCTGTGGCTCTGGTGTAGGCCTGTGTCTACAGCTCCGATTCGACCCCTAGCCTGGGAACCTCCATAAGCTGCAGGAGAAGCTCAAGAAAAGGCAAAAAGATAAACAAACAAACAAACAAATAAATAAATAAAAAACAAATATGGAGAAAAAAGTAGTAAGAAAATACTCAACAAAATATGTGGCAAGGAGATCTCAACATAGGTAACAGGGTATAGTGGAAGATTAAAATAACTCGCCTGACCAGTTCCATTTCTCTCCTGACTACTGGGGAGTAAGAGCACAGGTAACCGGGAGTTCCCATAGTGGCTCAGTGGTTAACGAAACCGACTAGTAGCCATGAGGTTGTGGGTTCCATCCCTGGCCTCGATCAGTGGGTTAAGGATCTGGCGTTGTGGTGAGCTGTGGTGTAGGTCACAGATGCGGCGTGGATCCCACGTTTCTGTGGCTCTAGCATAGGCCAGCAGCTGTAGCTCCGATTGGATCCCTAGCCTGGGAACCTCCATATGCCATGGGTGCGACCCTAAAAAAAAGGCAAATGACAAAAAAAAACCCAAAATCACAGGCAACCAATCAAAACTCAATACTCAATTCTGTTAGCTGAAACCAAGTCAAAACTTGTTTCAAATCTAACATATAAAAGAGCTTGGAAGTGAACATAGTACACTGACACTGACGGCTTATCTTAGTGGGATACATTCTCAGGCCTGAAAAAGTGCAATTACCATTAAAAATTGGTGAAAAAGCCTGAATACTGTACTGTAATTATGGTCTAATTCCCATGCATAAAGAAAACATGGGAAGCAAACATTCCTATGTAATCCGTCATCTTATATGTAACATTCCCCAGTTTCCCTCTATCCCGTCAAAATTTCTTAGATTGCTCTTTATTAGTAAGGAAGATTTATTCAGAATAAATAACAGCTGAGTTTGTATCCACCAGCGCTATGTATATACATGCCATATTTACATATACATATTTATATATGATTTAAGCCACCAACACTAAGCTTAAAATCATTGTAAACCAACATATGCAAAGTCATATCTCTCCAAATCAGAAAAAAAACAGGCTAAAAGTAATGTCATATTGATTATAATGAAGCTAAATTTAAATTTTCTTTCTAAAAAAATTTGGAATTCTTTGTCTCCATACATTTTGTTAAAAATACAATAGAAGAAATAAATATTTCTCAATGCTTTTTGAGGTTAAAACGAATTATTTAAGAGTAGAATTAGAAGATAATGTGTGACAATTATATTTATATTTATACCCCTCACTTGTTATAAATGCTTATATATAGCAATTAAGGAAATGGGCTGCATATACACACTAATTTGAATTATACTTATTTATAGAATCACCATACTGACCATACTGATAATTTGTTGTTATCTGTCCAGGCACTGATACAGAGCTATAATTTTATTGTTTAATTTGATCCTAACCACCAGTCCATAAAGATGACTATGTTTTCATTTTTATTTATGAGGAAGAAGAGATTTAGAAAATTACTTGCCCAAATTCTCACGAGAAAAAAATACCCGGGAGTTCAGAAACTTTTTTTTTGTTTTTTGCTTTTTAGGGCCACACCCATGGCATACAGAGGTTTCCAGGCTAGGGGTCTAGTCAGGCTATAGCTGCAGACTTAGGCCACAGCCAAGCGAGATCTGAATACACCACAGCCATGCGAGATCTGAGCTGCAACACCAGATCGTCAACCCACTGAGTAAGGCCAAGGATCAAACCCGCAACCTCATGGTTCCTAATCAGTTTCGTTTCCACTGTGCCAAGACAGGAACTCCAGGAGCTCAGGAACCTTGAACCACCATCAACATCTTATATGTATATAATTTATCATATATTTTACATATATAATTTCAGAATGAATCTAAAGTTTGTGTTTAAATGAATTATTTACATATTATAATAAAATATTTTTTCACCAAAATATGTTATTCAAATACAGTACTAATTTTACTCATTAGTGACCTTTATAGAAAAACAAAAATATACATTTTTCACATACTACATATAATTTTAGAATTTTAAGTAGACCTCAATTTTTCTAATAAAAATTAATATTACAGTGATTCCATAAACATTTTCTATCACAATTTTCTTTATAAAAATTATTGCAACTATGTACTTGGGTTTATATAACACAGTGCACTTTTAGTTGGATATAAACATATAAGTAATTCTCAAATAGGAACAAACAATATCAGAAGAGGATGATATTCTGGAATTATTATTATAATAATTGTTATTATTTTTGAACAATGATCTGGAATGGAGTGATAACTCTCCCACCTTAGGCATGCATTGATTTATACCCAGAATGTATAAAATGATTTATATAGACTAAGAATTTCACTTTGATTCTTTACTCAGTGTTATTTTCCTATGTTATTAAAGCTGATCTATTATTTAGTTTTATACCTTAACATTCATTTTTAGGTAAGAAAAATTATTCATCCTGTTCCTGAATCTTGTTTAAAAGAATACAACATGTGAATAAATGTTTAATGTTAAATGAATTTTTAATTTCAAGAGCCTTATGAGTGAGTATTATATGCTTACAAAATGAGTACCTACACAAAGGAACTTTAAAAACAATCAAAGATGGAATACAGATGTTGACTTACTGGCCAATTGAAAAGAAGTAAGTGACCATGTTGTCTCTTAGTTGATGAAAGATGACAGATGATGATGAGGAGGAGGAGGATGAAGACAGGTAGGCAGATAGAGAGACAGATAGACAGAGAGATAGAAACACTCTTAGTCAATGAGATGCTTAGCTAGTCCATACATGTTTTTCCATTCCAAGAATATAAACAATTTGTTTTACTTGATTTAGTCCTAAGCATCAGATAAATAAGCTAAGATAGAGACAGATAGATTTCTTAAATGATAACCAGACACTCCATTCAAGTCTGCCCTGTACTTGAACAGTGAAGGTTGCTATGCAATTTATCAGGCATAAACAGTGTAAATAGAAGAACCATTCTGCCTACAAAACATGCAAAATTAGTCAATAATTATTAATAAAACACTGTAAGCAAAATGAAGGTACAAAGATATTTTTAAGAGGAGGACAACAGGCTTAAAGAGAGGTCACAAGCCAATTTCCTTCTTCAGAGAGCATACAAGCATAAAAGGAACAGCAGACTCCACCCTTCTAGCTCAGGCTCTTTTACTTCTCCAAAGGCTGAGCCACAGGGATTAAAAAAAGAATGAGTTTCTTATGGGGTCCATATTTTACTGAATAAATATTAATTGATCAAAAAGAAGAAATTGAATTATTTTCTCCCCTACAAGAGTTTCCCTAAATGAAGTGCAAAATTGTCTGTAGTGAGAGGCTATATGAATTAAAGTTATGAATGAAACATCAGCAACCAACTCAGCTATCATCCAGCAATCAAAACATATTCATTCTTATTAGGATTTATAACATATTTCTTTATGCTATTGATGATAAATGGGTAGGCAGTCCACAATAGGTATATGAAAAGATACCCATAATAGCTAATAATTAGAGAGAAGCAAATCAAAACCACAACGAGGTATCACCTCATACCCGTCAGAATGGCTGTCATTAAAAAGCCTACAAATAATAAATACTGGAGAGAGTGTGGAGAAAGGAACTTTCCTATGCTATGGTGGAGGTACAAATTGGTGCAGTCATGAATTAAAAAGTAGGAGTTGGTGTTGTGGCTCAGCGCCAATGAGTCTGACTGTATCCATGAGGACACAAGTTCAATCCCTGGCCTCACTAAGTGGGTTAAGGATATGGTGCTGCTATGACCTGCAGTGTAGGTCGCAGAGATGAATCTGGTGTTGCTGTGGCTGCAACATCGCTGATGTGACTGCTATGGATGCAGCCCTAAAAAGACCAAAAAAATTAAAAAAATAAGGAGGTTTCCTAAAAACTAAAAATAGAGTTGACATGTGGTGGTCCTGTAAGCACAATCCTAGGCATATATCTAGACAAAACTATAATTCGAAAAGATACGCACCCCAATGCTCATAACAGCACAATTTACAATACTCAAGACATGGAAGCAAACTAAATGATCAACAGATGAACAAACAGACATAAAGACATAGACACAGACAGACACACACACACACACACACACACACACTGAAATATTATTAAGCTATAAAAACGGTTAAAATAATGCCATCTGCAGCAACACAGATGAGATTAGAGATTAGAGACTATCATACTGAGTCAAGTAAATCAGAATAAGAAAGCCAAATAATCCATGGTACCATTTATATATCCAATCTAAAGTATGACACAAATGAGCCTATCTATGAAACAGAAAGACTCCCGGAACATATCTGTGGTTACCAGGATGAGGAAGGGTGAGGGAGAGATGAATTAGGAGTCTGGGGTTAGAATATGAAAACTATTACATAAATAATAGATAAACAACAAGGTTCTACTGTATGGCACAAGGAACTCTATTCAATATCCTATAATAAAGCATAATGGAAAAGAATATGAAAAATAATATATACGTATGTAAAACTGATCACTTTGCTGAAAAGCAGAAATTCATACAATATTGTAAATCAACTATACTTCAATAAAATAAATTAAAAAAATAAATGAATAGCCTCAAAATTTCCATTGTGGTCCAAAAAATTAACCAAAGGACTTTGAAAGTATATATTTTTTAATGGCCACACCCATGGCATGTGGAAGTTCCCAGGCCAGGGACTGAATCTGAGCCACACCTGCAACCTATGTCACAGGTAAGGCATTTCCAGATCCTTTAACCAACTGTGCCAGGCCAAGGATTGAACACTTTCCTTGGCAGTGACCTGAGGCTCTGCAGTTAGATCCTTACTGTGCCACAGTGGGGACTCGAAGCATTACCTTTTTTATACTAATAACATTAAGGACAATTTTATTAAAAGATAATATTTTCACATAAGACTTTCTACATTTTTAAAATGTCTCAATTCTGACACTTACTCAAATGTGGGCTTTGTGCAAACCAAATTTTCTGCATTATGAATTTTATAAAATACCCGTCAACTTTATTTTTTACAACCTTTATACCCTTGTGTCAGGAGTCACCATGAGACCTTAGTTTGACACATCATTTTATAAAACAAACATAAGGAAATAAGCATTCCAAGATGATTCACAAAACACACTTTATATACTGTTAAAATGTTACCCAGATTGTACTATATTGCCTTGAGTTCAGAAATAGTTGTGACAATTTTATTCAAGATCTGCTTATCATTCGTATTATTGTAGAGTAATACAGTTGTGATTGCTGTATTTCAACTCTCTTCTTGAAACCCTCACAAAGAAATATACAGAATGCACTTGAGAAAGAAGTAGCAGAGTATTCTTTTTGTATGTGTCAATATCAGGTTTTCTAGCAGGAAAAGCTATATATTTATGCACGCCAAACAATCCACCAGAATTTAATTTTATGACTATTTCCACAATGTTATGTTTCAACAAAGTTATTTATCAGTGTATACATTTTATGGCTAGTGATCATCTAAGATGCTTTCAGAAGTATTGATAGCCACTTGTATGTTTGTTTTATTTTGTTCTTAACTATACAAAGGTTGAGAAAGTGGACTTAGGAAGCCAGGGTTTTACTCTGCTTTGTTTGGCCAATGTCCAGCAAGAGTAGTTAACATAATATTTAACCTTATTAAGTTAAAGTTTTCAACATTATTTATTCTAAACAAATAGATCATCCTATTTATTTAAAACAAGCCTTATTTTAGTTTCATGTGTGCCAGCCAAATATGCACAATATACTCTCTATAAATATTTTCCTCAGGTATTTTCATCTAAATCTTTTAAAATCCCCTCTTGCCTACATTTACTAAAGGTACATTGATAAAGAGATTACAGTCACCAAACCTAATCTGGTAACTTAGTATTTTTATATGCAAACCAATCACTTAAACTCACATTTCTGAGAGGCATCCTAAACTAACTTCATGGATTGTAATAATTTATATCTAATGCCATCAATAGCAACATTCCTGTTATTGACAGTTTGGTTGTATTTGAATATATATTAAAACATAAATACATTCCTAAATATTTAAAACCTCAGATTCTCTTTACAAAACAAACATAAAACCTTAGAGGATAATAGTATACATTTTAGGAATACTCAATATTTATAAACATCTAGTCATATTTCATATTTCCAACATGTAAAATATTTTAAAAATACTGAAATTTAAATACTTTACCTTATAAAAATCTCAGAAATTTTAGGTCAACACCTTACAGATATTTCCATAAACCAAGTATCTGACCGCCTGTCTTACTACCAACCTTGTGCCTTCTAGGAATAACACAACCAAGCTGCCATGGATCAATGCACACGAGCTTCCCACTTAACTGGTGTCCTCATTCTAGTCACGAGGGCATGAACATAGTACTACAGCATGTTCTTAGTATCCAGAATGACTTAAAACTTAAAATGAATTATTATCTTAAAACTCTCCCATGCCTTTTCATTTGCTCAGAATAAAAGTCAAAATTTTTGCTAGCCTGGGATCTCACCACCCATCGCACTACTCCCATGTCCTATTACTCAATGGCTCACAGCCCCTCAGCTCTAGCCATTTGCTTTAACCCTCCAGACAGCTATGGGTCACAGGGTTGCACTGACCACATTCTTTTCCTGAGAGAATCCTTTCCAGATATCCACAAGACTCTCTCTCTGCAGAATAAAAATATTTGGTTTTAAAGTCAATGAATTTTCTATTTTCTTAGGTATTGTAGATTGCTTTCAAAAGAGGTTGTACTAAACTCCCATCATTTTTCATATTCCCATTTGTATCTACTATAATATTTTTTAAATGAAATGATTAATTAGTAATTGTATCTCATTTTGTTTCCATTGGCATTTCTGGAATTTTTCATATCTCATATTCATATTCTCAATATCGCTATCACATACCCATTCTCATTCTGAGTAGTGCAATCTCCAACACAGGCCTGGTTATTTTACTTCAATCATTATAACAGCAAGAAAATCATGATTATGGTGTTTTTTTCACATAAAGATATGATCCATGGATAGGAAAACCATAAATGATTTAAATATAATTAATAGTAGGATGCATGTTACAGTATCTGTCCTTAGATTACTCATTATAATAGAAACTGCCTAGTCTATGAATCATCTCAAGCAAAATGTAAAGCATGTAAAATATTTAGATATGTAAAATAAAGAGATTTTACATAAAAAAAGCAAGAGGAATGATCAGTAAAGCTCAAAGTGTGTTATTTGCATTGATTAATAAAACAAACAACATATTTGGCAAATATGCATGGGATAAAAAGGAACAAGTTCAAGGAAGCACTACTTACATAGAAAAACTGAATCACTTTTCCCATTCAGCACTCAAAATTTTTTGAACATATTGGAAAAATAATTTTATCTTTAGTTTCCAACAAACTTGGTTTACCTTAGATTAGCCAAAAACATATCTTTTTTTTAATGATTTTTATTTTTTCCATTATAGTTGGTTTGCAGAGTTCTGTCGATTTTCTACTGCACAGCAAAGTGACCGAGTCACACACATATATATATATATATAATTCTTTTTCTCACATTATCCTCCATCATGCTCCATCATAAGTGACTAGATATAGTTTCCAATACTATATAGAAGGATTTCTTTATTATTTAAATGTTATCTTGTATTCTGAGAATGTGCCTGATGTCAATTTTTTGACATGTGTTTTCATTCTTTAAAGCCTAATATCCCATCAATACATGTAAATTTTCTATGTGGCTGAAAAAATAATATGCAAATTATGTTATATGGAAATAAGACTACTTTTGTATGTGGATTATTCTTTTCAATAATTTTATTCAGAAATCCTACAGCTTTACCATTTGTTTTGTTTGTTTAAAGTACCAGCATTCCCAAGACTTGTGCTAAAATTCTCTCTGATTTCTTTCTGCCTTTTGTCAGTTTGTGCCTCATAAATTTTGAATCATATCTGTCATTTACACTCTGGGTTATTATATATTCTTGTTTTTTTCTTTTGTTTTCTAATTTCCCTCTCTGTACCTTTCATGCTTTACTCCTAAAATTTTATTTTTTCATAAACCAGAAATTTATGTTGATAAAATTTTGTTGCTCTAATTCTGCTATACATCTTTTAGATTTTAGGGGTATTTTCTTCCCTTTTAAAAAAATCTTTAATATTATTTTAAATAATTCAAATATAGCAGTTTCCCCTTAAAATTTTTAAAGGAACTCTGTATGTGTCTAAGTTTATTTTTTAAGCAGGACATTTTCTAGAATATACTGAAACCTACGGCCATTTTTGGAAGAGAATCTCAAGTTTCTAGACATATACAATTTTAAATACTCTTTAAGTGGGCTTACAGAACCCTGAACCTCTGGCTTATTATTAAATTCTAAAGGGACATATCACCAATAATCTATTTATCATTGGGGATAGACAATAAAAATCAACAATTCAGTTAGTTAAAAAGAAAAGAAAACTTGCAATTCATAATAAATTGCTCAAATACATGAAAACTATGGTATTTTTCATAATCTAAACTCAAGAGATTGCTATCTCAACATACTACAAGATCATAAAATAATAGTTAACAAATTAATAACTACATATCAGCAATGTTATCTACATATTTTATTACCCTAGAACTCTTTATCTCTAGAAATATTGTTGCTTAGAACAATTCATTGAATACTTACCTATCCCTAATCTCAATGATTATAAAAATACTTCCAAAATTTTAATCTGTTATTTTGACTATCATTCCTCTACCTAAAATCTTAAAATGAGTGTGCTAGTAAAACTATCATCTTTATCCCTTTTCTCAAGAATATTTATGTGTATAAAAATTTATATTGACTTTTTTCTTCCTTCTACATAGGAATAAAACAGAATAAAATAAAATTTAAAAATTTTCCATTCTAAAGTAGAAAAAAAATAGAATATTTGCATCACATAATTACATCAGATTAGCATTTTCCAAGACAGTGATAAATCCATTTCTCTCAGTTTATTAATCTCTGTCTATATCCTGTTTTAACCCTGTTAAGTAAAAAAATATATAATTATATATTATATATAATTATTATATAATTCTGGGCCTATTTTTTTCCTGAAACTAAAATCTCCATAAACCACTCAGCATTCTGGAGAGGAACCAGAGTTGTTACACAGAAGAAGCCACAAGTGCAGAGACTATAAACCAGAAGTCATAAGTATTTCTTTTACCAAATATCAAAGAGTATTATCATAATATCAGGCAGGACTGTATTAGTGGGAAACACAACAGATGACTAAAATTAGACAATAAATCACTCAAAATTTCTTAATCAAAAACAAAAAAATGTTGTCCAAACCTTATGAACAGGAGACAGTAGATCACTGGTACAATAGAGGGTTTATGTTATTGACTCAATAAAGTGAATTTATTCTCCCTTATGAACAAAGTTCAAAAAAACAGCCAATAACTAAGATGAAGAATATAGAGAAATAAAATACTAAGACATCTGTTTCTAACCAGTTGCCTCAAAATAGTATTAGTTTAGCTGATGGCATTTCATATAAACATTTGGATTAATCCTAAACTCTTTATTGTGTGTTTGTATGTTCAGACACATATTTTCATAATAGTGCTACTTATATTAAACTTTTTTTTCAGAGGACAACAATTATAAATATTTTATATGCTATATTCAGCCTCCTATGAGAGTGCTCTGAGGATATAAAAACTTATTAAATGCTGCTGTTATTATTTTGCTTAATAATGATGAAAAGGAAATATAAATAAACACCAGTCACTTGCTAGAGGAAAACATGTTTCCTGTACATTGAAATATTCTGCTAAGATGCAATATTTTTCTATTAATTAAAATAAGCATTCTCTTCGACAGTAGGTTTTATGAAAGCTTTTATGGGAGTGTTTTTTAAAACTTACATTACTGAATCTGACTAAAACTCACTTTAATAAAAATCAAAACACTATCAGAATACTTCATCGAACAATTCAAATATATTTTTACATCTTGAAAGATATAATATCTCACAGGATTAATTAAAAGTTAAAAATGGATTTTGACATGATAAATTGAAGTGATTAATAGAAATTCATTCCATTATAAAAGAGAAAGACAGAGATCTTGAAGAAGGGTGACCCATCTTTGAAATTCCTTTGACAAATAAATTTTCTCTAATCATGGATTTTGTAATTTTGTAGAACACCTCTCATGTGAATTATTGCTTGTCTTACAGTTTTGCTAAGCTACTATTTTTATATGATTTTATTCAAAGATATGAGGAATATCCTGTTATGATCCATAAATTATTTTAACATAGAGAATATATAAATCTATTTAAACTTAAATCCTTCATGTATATTAATTGTATATATGACACAGTTTATATTCATGAAATCTACAATATCAATCATATTTCAGAAGTTATTGTCTCCACTGCTCACATTTATAACATTTTATGGAAACAACATAACAGTAGTTTTTTTCTTTTAATCTCATAAATAAAAACACTTTAAGTATACGAACTTTCACTTTGTATACTCTTTTGGATGTTTCAAGTTTTTTTTATGGAAAGACAAAACCTTTTTTCAGCCACATAAATGCTCTTTCTGGTTTTTAAACATTTTCTATAAACAATGCCACTGCTTTTATTTTATAACTGATTAGCAAGGCAAAAATCACACAAATGTCTCCGTGACTGAAACATAATGTTCAACATACAGAGAACCTAAAATTCATTCTATTTATAGATTTTTTTTTGCTTTGAATGCTCACATAATAGGTTTTCAAAATAAATATCCTAATCTTGTTTTCCTGTCATTCAGAACAGTATTGTAGTCTTTGTTTCTTAAAAATAAAGTGCTAACATTATTTTAGAAAATAAACACCTTATACATTCATGCACTTAAAAAGGCTTACAGAAATTCAAACTCTTCAGAGTTCTCTAGTTCTGTCTCATTCTTTTTTTTTTTCTTGGTATGGGCATTAGAACATAAAATAATTTAATGCTACAAGAAATTCCTTCTATCAATGAGATCATTGCCATCTTTTTTCAATAGGTAAACTAAGTCTTAGAATGCATATTATCTATTCATAACAAATTTTCACTGTTCTATCATTAATTTTGCTTTTTACCTTACTATAAAATTTTTTCATAACACTTTTGCCAACTAATAACAAGGTCTGAATACAATAAAGACATATATAAGCACAAAGTTTAATTTTCCATTTCTTGTTTGCTTGGTCAGGAAGGTGGAGGAATATGTGTAGAGAAAGAAGCAAAAGCACATGGACATTTCTGTTTACCTGTGTCATGCTAGGCTCTCTGCTTGGAGACATCACTGACTATATCTCCTAACCAGTTGTTTGGGGTTTTTTCTGCAAAAATATCATGTGTTATAATACTATTATTTCAAATGAGAAAACTAACATAAAAGGTGGAATCCTTCAAAAGAAGAAATTTAATAAGAATCAGCACATGGAAGGAGAAAATTGATTAAATCACCCTATATCTACTGTTCAAATATGTGCAATTAAAAAAAAAAAACTATCATTCTTCTAATGAAAATAATTAAACTCTGTTACTTTTACCTCTATAACATCTCTATTAATTCCCCTCCACTGTATTTGCAATTCTACTATTTTAGAACCCCATTTTTTTAAACTAGAGAAAAAACTGGAATGCTGTTATGCTTTGAATTTATCTTCCTATTGCCAATTACCACCAATGTGTGCATTATGTTTTACTGTTTGTTTCCCATGAACTACTGATCTAATAATGTCATTTACTTTTTCCTAAATTATTAACAACTTTCCTTTATACACAGATTAAAATGGAAACTCAGTTATCTATATTCAAAAACATTCACAATCTTGAATGTCTATTTATACTTGACTATTTTTTTCACATACTTAATTCATGTTTTTTTCTGTGAATGAATATGAGAAAAAATTTGTACTCTTGCCCCATCTCTGTGTTTTCAATTCTCATTTAGTAGCACAAATAAATATTACCTCTTCAATGAAATTTTATAAAAGTAACTAAAGCTGGAGCTAATAACCTAAAAAAGTTTGTAATGTGATAAAAAACTGAATTATCATTGAGTATAATAAAGAAACCAAAAAAATAAAATATTAAAATAACTAGATTAGATAAATTTCAGTTTAAAATTTCTTGGGAATATAGGAAAAGTATAGCTCAAACTTAATCAAAAGCACTGCAGCAGAAAATATAAGAATGTGTTTTATATAGATAGATATCATATGGGAAATGGCTTGAGATAATCAGCAATAATGCAAAGTATCAAAGATCAATAAATAAGGTAAAAAAAGACATAAAATACGGTCAAAACATTTCAACAGTGTAGTTTTTACCAAAAATGCTGTCCTATGAGTAAAAAAGAAAATAGATTTTAATTTATTGAAGGAAGAATTGACATTATAGTTTGAACATCACACGTTATTTTGGCAAAAACTTTCAGCAGTTAAATATTTACAAAATAAAAGTGCTTTGTTATCTAGACAGAATTTTAATTGTGTGAGGTCTAAGTGTCAGCTAGCTTAGGTGACAGGAAGGATGATGGGTGCTGGACAGAGATATTTCACTGTCAGCATCAAGTGCCAAATGCAACAGAAATGTTTAAATGATTTTAAAAAGGTACATAATGACTCAAATACAAAGGGATCTTGTAGATATATTTTTAAACATGAGAAAAAATATAACTGGGAAAGGAAAAGAAAAAATAAAAAACCTAGAGAACAGACTCAAAAGAATTAAGAAGAAAATGTGGCAGCCATATTTCCATGATTGATGTTTCACAATAACATTAGTGGAGATGTTGAACCTGCTTATATTTAAAACTAAATAAATACAAAAATATATAGATACTATTAGATGATGACATGAATTCTCAATGCATTAGTAATTAAATAGTAGGAGGAGATATATATTGTGGGGTTATAAAAATTAAATAATAAAATTTCAGAGTTTTATTGAAAATTATAAGGATAACTATTAGAATATCAAGAATCCATAATAATATAAAAAAACCTAGACTGAGAAGGGGCATGAATAATAACTATGAAGGAAATTTAAGTTCATTTTTTTTTTTTAGCTTTTTTAGGGTCATACCCCCACAGCATATGGAAGTTCCCAGGCTAGGGGTAGAATTGGAGCTACAGCTGCTGGCCTATGCTATGGCCACAGCAATGCGGGATCTGAGCACATATGTGACCTACACCACAGCTCACATCAAGGCCAGAGCCTTAACCCACTTAGCGAGGCCAGGGATCAAACCTGCATTCTCATGTATCCTGGTTGGGTCTGATAACTGCTAAGCCATGACGGGAACGCCCTTTTTTATATATATATATATATTAGGATTTCTATGAATACTGTTTAATTTTGACTCATCAAGAAATTTAATACAAAAATGTATGAAGCAAGCCTACACAAAAATTAAAGATAAGAAATACCTCAGGAAACAGAAAATACATACAGACACCTAAATACAAATAACTAACAAACAAAAATCCCATAACCAAAATAATACATTGAAAACATAATAAATGTGGATAGAAAATTTTAAAAAATAATTTTAAAAGCTATTTATTTTAGTTACTAGTGCATAACAAATTACCTCAAATGTCAAAAAAATAATATTATACTGATTCCAACGTTCAAGAATTTAAATGGAGTATACAGGGATGTTTTACCTCTGCTCTACTACTTTCTCATTTATACAAATGAAAGACTGGAAGCTGGAATCATGTGACACTTATCTCACTCAGTATTAAGAGGTTGATCCTTCATTTAACTAGCTGGTTGGGAAGAACACCTATATGTGGCCTCTCCATGTTATTGAAGTTTACTTACGAGCTGGGGAACATTTCTTGAAAGAGAGGAAGCTGAAAGCTGACTTTTATGACCTATCCTTCTACCACATTCTATTCAATAGAAACATGTCACCAAGCCCAACCCAGATTTGGAGGAGATTAGATCTCATCGCTCGGCAAAGTGCCATCATTGTTACATTGTAAGAAGGAATAAAACATAATGATGCAGTTGTATCTGAAAAATAAAACCTGCCAGAGTTTAAATATGGAAAAAAATATGAGCAAGCCAGTATCAAAAATTAAAAGTAATAAATTAGAAACAGACATATGTGTGGGGTCAATCACAACAGATGAAATTAATATAACCCACTTAAGCTTTTTCTTAGACAGGTTAAAGAGCAAAAACAGATAAATAAAAAAACCATCTGAATAAAAGCAACCTATAAAGTTCAAAACCAAATCCAAACAATGACAAAAATAAACCTAAGATTACTCTCTATTCATTTAAAGTGATTAAGTTCAGTTTGAACAGCTATTAGGCAGCTAAAACAATAAGCAATATATACAGACAATGCCAAACACATATGGCTAAGTACCATTTTAGACATAATTAAATTTGATTCACATCCATATAAGTATTATTATAAATATTATTTTCCAGATGTGTAATATGAAACTAAGACACACTGAGTAATTGGAAAAGCAGAAATTAAACCTTATTCTGACTCACAAGTTTTATAGCTATTATTTTATATGACTTAACAATTATTATAGATTATTTTCAGCTTAAAATTTTGATGTACCAATTTAAAACTAAAGTTGATAGGTGATGTTTTATCTTGTTCAAACATATCTATGTTTCAACTATGCATATTGATAATATACGTAATCCAACAATAAATTGTGACACAAGATTAACTTCAACTACGGAAAAAATGCTGTTTGAAATATACTTGCAATTTTAAAAAAATTTCAACTTCTCTTAATTCTAGACCTAAACATACATTCCTTTCAGGATACTACTTAATAGTGTTTAATTTTATGGACTAAATTTTAAGTTATTCAAGGGCTTTTTACTACATAAATTTTCTTCTGCATTCTGTTAAAGTGCCAGGAACTCTGTGGGTGTCTAATAGGGATTAATTGGTGTCAATGGCAATAATGACTTCTATTATCTCCTTGAACATTGATACCACTAAGAACATGATGCAAAAACGGGTCTAACTTTATTTATAATTTCTAACAAGAGTCAGGTGATTTAATATGAAACAGACTTTTCAAGTGAATAAAAATAGAAAATTAGCATAGAATACAGTAATTATCTTACTGTATCATAATCTTAGTAAATTGAAGATACAATTATCCAGACCAATGCTTGGTGAAAGATATTTGGTGGGTAATCATGGATTTGTAGTATGTACTCACTACACAAAACTAGATAAGATTTAGTGTATAATCACATGTAAGAAAGGTCAATATGGTAAAAAGAACACTGGGCTTGAAAAATCAACCTGTGAGTCTCAGCTCCATTATTGTAACTGAAAGATATTGATCATATTATTTATGCTTCAGACACACTTATTTATGTACTAATAACGGGGATCATTAAACTGAGTCTTCCAAGTTTATATTTATGCCTAAATAAATTAACCAAAAGATTATTAAATGAATAAAAACATACAGATATAGTAAAATATAACTGGAGGTTTTCTCAGGATTCTAAAGAAAAACAACCAGTGTACAAAGATGAGAATGAAGGGAGAGGGTGAGTGCTTAGGTTTGGATGATTAAATAAACACACTCTGAAGAATTGACAAATACTCTAAGAATTTAAGAGTAAATAAGAACACTCAGCCACATGAAAAAAATGTATGGAGTGCTTTCCAAGATTCATAAACAGCCAGCACAGAGAACAAAGAAATAGCCTTACTTAATCCAGAAACAGGATAAGAAGAAGTATTAGGAGAAAGGCTCAAGGTGGCAGGACAGGAGAATCAAAAAAGTAGTTTGCCAAGAATATAGGGAAAACAAGACTGAGATGGAGTGAATGAAGAGCTAGGAGCAAAGATGAAACAGTAAGACAAACATTTCTTTGAAGATGTTACTGTGGAGATCAACTGCAACATTAACAAGAACCCTTTAAGGCAGGGGTTACTTGCAGATAGATGATACATTTCAGTTGTTTAAAGAGCGGATGTCGTACATTTCTTACTAAAATTATGCAGAATATAACCTGATATCCTCCTTCATATATACTATGTAGAAGTTGCAACTGAAAATACTTCTCTTAAACGTATAGCTGATGGAAAACATCACTGCAAGAAAGCAAGGCATACCCCAGAACTAAGTGAAAGCTGATGTTTGAGCTATTCAGAGATGGGTCTGGCAATTGGGTTTGGCATTCTTAGGAGTCAAGAAGCTTGGAGTTCACAGTCATATGAGTAAATCAGGTGAAGTTAATCAGTGTGGAAGGTGGTAACCAAGACTATAAAATAAAAACTTAATTTCAAGGACTAATTGATTACTGGAAGGATAGACTGACTGACTCACACAGAGAGATAGGAAAACAGCATAAATTTTGTATCTATCTTTGAGGCCTTCAAGATATATAAAAATTATTAATAACTTAAGGTTAGCACTGTTTAACCATAATGCTTTAGGTATGATGAGGCTAGGCACAGATGGAGAGATGGAAACCAGAACAAGTTTTTTAATTTTATTTCTCAGAGTTTCCCACGGAGAACCAAGCACATAAATAGGACCAGTTAGGTAAAGCACAGGGATTGATTATAAGACAGAGGGAGAGGAAGGAACTGTGGACAGGTTCCTTTGCTGTGGTTTCTACAAACAGGAAGGGTCAAGGCAGGGTAAGCACTCTTAGGATTGGCTAATTAAAGTCATTTTGTTTGACCCTGGGGCACAGGGCCGGTCTCTTGTCTGGTAGTTGACCCTGTGGTGATCAAGGCAGTGGTACATTGGTCAGAAAATGAGAATTCAATAAGACAGATTGTTAAAGGTATACACTTAAGTAGACGATCAAGATAGGAAATGGACTGGCCTCTAGCCAGGGCCTCAAAATTGAGTTTAGACAGCATTAAAGCAAACCAAAAACTCTATTTCAAACACAGTATAAATAAGAATCAAACATCACAATAACATTATAAAACTTCAGAACACGAAAGACAAAGGAAAATCTCACATGCACCCAAAGAAGAAACAAGAGTAAAAACACTGATATTTTGGTTACCTAATATTTTGCCATAGCAATAATATTAGCTGGAAAAAATACAATTGCACCTCCAAAGTAATAAGAGAAAATTACTCTTTGTGCAGTTCAGTGTCCAGTTAAACTACGTTACAAGGCAAATAAATACATGAGTGTATAAAAAAATGAATACTTCCACATCAGTCATTTTATTGTTATTTTATTTTATTATTACTATTACTTTTTTTTTCTTTTTGCCTTTTCTAGGGCTGCTTCCTCAGCATATGGAGGTTCCCAGGCTAGGGGTCTAATCAGAGCTGTTGTTGCTGGCTTACACCAGAGCCACAGCAATGTGGGATCCAAGCCATGTCTGCGACCTACACCACTGCTCACGGCAACGCTGGATCCCTAACACACTGAGCAAGGCCAAGGATTGAACCCACAACCTCATGGTTCCTAGTCAGATTCGTTAGCCACTGTGCCATCATGGGAACTCCTCAGTCATTTTATTTTAAAGCATTACACACACAAACTTATTTGGTCTTTACAGTAATTGTATTAAGTAGACTGTATCAAGTATCTGATTTTCTAGATGTAGAAGCTGAAGTATAGAGAGATTAAGTATTTTTGCAAACATCACAAAACTAGTAAGTCAATCTCTAGATCAAAGATTCAACCTGTTCTACTAAACAGGTTTGGTGACACATTAAATGAGATTCCACCATTTTTAGATCATTACTAAAGTTACTATCAAAGAATGAGATTTAGAAAAGAGAAAGCTGTTTGTAAAAGGGATTAAGAAATAAAGATGAAAAGGGAGAAAAGAACAATGTGCTAGAACTTGTTCAAATAGCCTTGTGAGAGCAAATCATTATTTTCAAGGCAATTTTTAACAAGCATAACTAGTTTGAAATTGGCCATGGTGGGAAAATTTACACCAAAGTAAAGGAGTGAAGAAACTAATTAATTCATATAAATTACTGTATGAACTGCTGAGAAGAAGGACTACTTCAGAGGGTATAAAAATAAGATGAAATTCAAATAGTAGGCAAAAAAATGTTGAAATATTATCCAAGTTAAAGTACTTTTATTTTTTTGAATTAGTTGGGAGGATATTAGGAATAGTGATGAATGAAAAATACTGAAAAAATGATAGATAATAATACAATTTAGAGAACAAAATGATAGCTATGCAAAGACTAAACATAGACAAAATTCTGGCAAAAGAAGACAAAAAAAATAAAGGCACATATGAACAGTATCAAGAATACAAATGGACATGTTATGGATCACAAAAGACTAAAACAAATGCAAAACAATATGCAGTATTTGGAGATAAGTGGAAAACTTAACTGAAATTCATGATCTTAAAGAACATTTCTTATCCAAGGTGAAGAATAAGTAGAAAAACGACAATAGAAACATAACTATTTACATAACTAAATGAATTTTAAACACACACACACACACATAACTGGCCAAAATATTTAACAAAGCAGATTCCTAAGTATTCAAGGAATTTCTATTTAAAAAGCAAATCTGGAGACTAAAAATAGACAATTTTCTTCAGTGTTTTTTGTTTGTTTTCTTGTGCTGTATAACTTTGAGACCAAAACTAGGTAAGAAAACTATAAAATAAAAAAGTAAATCTAATCTCAGAGATGATTATCTCTTCCTATGTTTTATATACACTGCAAAGAAAATCCAATAATGATATTCCACTTATTCATGAAAGATGTTTAGCAAACTGGAAACAGAAGAAAATTCCTTAATCTGATGATTTGTCCTCCATTATCTCAAAATAACAAAGGATCATTACATAAAATATATATCAAATATTCCCATTAGAGGAGTTCCCATTATGGCTCAGCAGCTTTAAGAACCTGACATAGTGTCTGTGAGGATGCAGGTTCAATCCCTAGCCTTGCTCAGTGGGCTAAGGATCCAGCATTGCTGCAAACTGTGGCATAGGTGCAGATGTGGCTCGCATCTGGCATTGCTGTGGTGTTGGTCCCAGATGAAGCTCTGATTTGACCCCTAGCCTGGGAACTTTCATATTCCGCTGGCGTGGCCATTAAAAATAAAAAATCCATTAGGGTCCAACATTTCTAAAAGAGGATATCCAAATAATCAATACATATAAGAATCAGGGAAATACAAATTTAAATCATTTGAAATACAATTACACACTTCCGGTTGAAAAATATGTTGCAGTATTTGACAAATCAATTCTACTTCAAGGGATATGTTCACATTCTCACCGGAAAAATACATATATGTGTTCACTGAAGCTGTTTTAAAAATAGCAAACAAGGAAAAAAATAAATTAAAATTAGAATGGATTTACAGTTCTATAAATAAAGTGGATTTCTATAGGAATGAAAAATGAGACAGCTATATGTATTAAGGAAATAACATAATTCTGTATACTATCAGAAAATGAATTTTACTTTAAAATGTGATAATAATGCATAATAAAAAGCAACCCCTGACACTGTTTAACAAAATTCAATATCTAATAAGTCAATTAAGGCAATTAAATGTTGTCATCTTGATGTGCTTAGTAATTTCACTCCTCTCAATACAAATAAGTTGCTCAAAAGAGCATGAAATAATATAATTTACCTGTCAAATTGAAATTTTGGCTCTAGTTTTTCCTTAGTTTCTCTAGAAGAAAAATGTGTTTCCACTCTTCTCTGAGAAGAGGTCACTCAAGTGAATCAATTTCTCTATTGTTAAAATTTTCTGCTTAGTAAAAGAAAGAAATGAATTATCATGCCACGGAAAGGCTATCCACTCTATGGTGGAGCCATGGAATGTCACAAGAAACTTAAATACATATCAGTAGGTGAAAGGAACCAAGCTGTATTATTCAATCCACAAAACATTTTGGAAAGGGAAAAACCACAAATACAGTAAAAGCTCAATGATTACCAGGGGTTCCTGGTTAGGGACGGGAAGGATAAATAGGTGTGAGAGGGGATGTTTAGGGCACTCCAACTATTCTGTATGATACTGTAATCGTGGATACGTTAAGTATTTGTCAAACCCATAGAACTGTACAATACAGAGTGAATCTTAACGCAAACAACTGACTCAGCAATAATGTGTCAACATTAGTTCAACAGTATTGGTTCATCAATTTGTAGTAATAAATGTACTACACTAATGTGAGATGTTAATAAAAGGGGAAGCTGTGAGAGATGGGAAGGGGATACATGGGAACTTTAGATTTTCTGCTCTATTTTTCTGTAAACATAAAACTACTCTAAAAAAAAGTCTATTAATTTAAAAACGTAGCACACATAGAAGTTCCCACTGTTGCACAATGGGATCAGTGGTGTCTTGGGAGTGCTAGAACTCAGGTTCAATCCCTGGCTTGGCACACTGGGTTAAAGATCTAGCGTTGCCACATCTGCAACTTAGGTCACAATTACAGCTTAGATGTCATCACTGGGTGGGGAATTCCATTTGCTGCAGGGTGGTCAAAAAATAAAAAAAATATTTTAAAGGGTAGATGAATGGACTACCCTATTTTTATGTAATACCACGACATGGGAATTTCCATTAAAGAGATAAAAGTATTCTCCTTAGGGCAAATGATACTACTTTTTTTTTTTTTTTACTTATTTTTATCATGTCATTAGTAAATCCAAGTAAATTAATGTGTGTTGTCATATATACTAGGTCAGCATAAGGTGGGTGCTCTCATGTGTTTAATACTCACTAACGGTGGTGCCTAAAGTTAAGAGTCCTGATAGAACAAAATTCCACATTTTTATGCTCCACATTGAAGGCGGCTGACCTATCCTGAGTGAAACTTTCATTTTAAATGACAAATTAGACTACTGTTCCAGAGGATTTCTTTCATATTTTAGGACAACCTTTATGCTTATGATATTCTTTCTGAGCTCTTCATAATATACAGAACTTTTCTGAACCTTCTGGGACCAGAATGTCAAGGTTCTGACGGGGCTGAGTCACAGTAAACAATGACTTTGTAATAAGACCTAAAGTAGAAGAGTTTTTTGTTTGCTTTTAATACTTATTTTCCGATACACCAAATATGAGATATATGGTACTAAGCTAGTGAGGAAAAAAATGCCAAACTATATATTATAATCTGATACCTAATGCATGTATAAATTACATACAGATGAGACATATACCAGAGTTACTGTTGTGGCTCAGTGGAAAGGAACCTGACTAGGATCTATGATGATTCAGGTTTGATCCCTGGCCTCATTCAGTGGGTAAAGGATCCAGTGTTGCCGTGAGATGTGGTGTTGGTCACATATGTGACTGAGATCCCGCATTGTGTGGCTGTGGCTGTGGCCAGCACCTGCAGCTCTGACTCAAACCCTTAGCCTGGAAACTTCGTTTTGACACACATGTGGCTCTAAAAGAGGCAAAAAAAAAAAAAAAAGTCAGTCCTGGGAATTCCTGTCATGGCGCAGCAGAAACGAATCTGACTAGGAACCATGAGGTTGCTGGTTTGATCCCTGGCCTTGCTCAGTGGGTTAAGGATCTGGCATTGCCTTGAGCTGTGGTGTGGGTTGCAGACGTGGCTTGCATCTGGCATTGCTGTAGCTGTGGTATAGGCCAGCGTCTGTAGCTCCAATTAGACCCCTAGCCTGGGAACCTCCATATGTGGTGGGTGCGGCCCTAAAAAGACAAAAGACCAAATAAAAAAAAAAATGAGCCCTATCCCTATGTTCCCCTCAAAATAATACCAAGAATAAGTGCTAAAAGGTATCAGAAAAGGGAGAGATCACCTCGGAGGGGTTGGCCAAAGAAAGCTTCATGAAAAGATCACATTTCAGTTGGGATTTAAAGGATTTCAGGGAGTTCCTGTCGTGGCTCAGTGGTTAACGAATCCGACTAGGAACCATGAGGTTGTGGGTTTGATCCCTGGCCTTGCTCAGTGGGTTAAGGATCTGGAATTGCCTTGAGCTGTGGTGTAGGTTGCAAGCACGGCTCAGATCCCGTGTTGCTGTGGCTCTGGTGTAGGCTGGCAGCTACAGCTCTGATTAGACCCCTAGCCTGGGAACCTCCGTATGCCGAGGGAGTGGCCCAAGAAATGGCAAAAAGACAAAAAAAAAAAAGATTTCAGATTTCAAATGTGTTGCAAAATATAATCTAACAGGATTAAAGTCTTGTTTACTAAATTATACTAAGAGGACTCCAGAGAAACAATGAAGTTTTATCCTCTCTTATCCAGATATGAAACGAGGAGTTTGAGTTCAAGGATCATCATGTTCTGGAATTAGTGTGATGAGGAACCAAAAGCAATTTACTGTGCCAAAGAATGAGAATAAAAGATATTTTTTGCTTCTTATTTGGTACTACCTGTCTATGTGCACATAAGAAAAACATTGGTTGATTTATGAAACCTATTAAAGATTATCAACTGACTGCATTTTTGGGGATGCTTAATAGCAACATAGTATTATTACATTTGTAAGAACAACTAAGGCAATAGCTGGTTGGGTTCTGCCACAAAAATTAAGATTGAGAGAAAAATATTAAATCTACTCTTATGTAAAAATAGAAATATATTTTTCTACTGAATATTCTCACACTCCTTATTGTTGAGGCTTAAAAAAAATTAAATACCTGGGCAATATTTTAAACTACTGCCAGAAAAAATGTTTTCTTATAACACTGAAAAGTCATTCGGAGGTAGTGGTGCAACTCATACCAGTTGGTTTTTATGTGCTTTTAGAAACACAAAGCAATAATGGCCACAGTCAAGAAATATTTACTTAGAAATAGTTTCTTGTAAACAGTTGTCATTTAAATTCAACAAAGATCAGTATTATATATATTAACAGAAGTAACCTATTTCAGAATTCCATTTAAATGTCAACTTAACATTTGTTTATAATCTATGTATCCTACACAGCCCCAAATTTGAGGATAAATATTTTGTTATAAAAATAATTCTATATTTCTCACTAGAAATAATAAATTATTTGAATATAACTTATTCAGACCATTTGTGACTTAGCAACAAATTACATGGTGGTACAGTATAAACATTTGTGACTTAGCAATAAATTACACGGTGCTAAATCCATATTCAGGCTGACTTTGATTATTTATAATTAATTGGAGACAATGTTCAGAGTTTAGCTTGCCAAATTACCTGCCATAAGGAAAAGTAGAGGCTGACAGAATATTCTGGCATCTAACTTCCTGAGACTCTTTTCTTTAGAATGTCTTGATTATTACTACCAGATTGTTTTTACTAAAAGAATTTCAGAATATATCGCAAATAAGATCTACATTTGTTCTTACCACTTTTCTTAAGTTTTAAATCATACATTACTTCCATGCCATCTGTAGGGACGCTCATGAAAGGGATGGTTAGGCTGCTAAAAAGTACACATATCATAATTTTCATGTTCATGTAATATACTTGAAAGAAATCCATTCCCAAATACAGAACTGTCGTTTTAAAATTATTTTTTCTTTATTTATACTAAATTCATTTTCATTTCACTTTCTACCCAATTAATTTATAAGAAATACATTTCAAAGTGAATTTACAAATATAATTTTGGCATGTCCACGAGACTGTTTTATTTTAATTCACCTAAATTCCTTGAATAAAAGGAAATGAGCAGAATTACAATATTAACATGATATGTGATAGATTTATTCCTCAAAATGAAAATGGTGACTAGAATGAGAAACTAATATACAGAAATAGTATTTATAAAGGACAAAGGAGAAATATACTTTGAGGGAATAAATCACGATACTACTCTACATCTCTTAAATTATTTTTCTTAACTTAAAAAAGTAAATACGTTAAAGAAATAAATGTCTTGCAATTTTATTTTTTAAAAACATTGATTTTACAGTCTTAAGCTCAGATATATCTTTGGTCTTAACTATGACATTATGAAGCCTAGAATATATAACTGTCTCCCAGAAAGTACATCTTATAGAGATAGTAAAAATTAGGATATCTGGTTAATTTCCTCTTTATGCCATTTCGCCCACAGTAAATACATTCTTAGGTTGCCTTCCTTGTGCTATTTGGTAAAATTAATCCCATCACTCAGTAACCATATTCCTGATCCTATTATTCATGTTGGGAAACAATACAAAATTCTGTCCATCAGCTAATTACTTTGGAAGCCACCAATTGTTTTCTCTGTCAATGGATTCTAGAGGAGCTGATGATGAGGTTTTCAGTCTTTTTATTTTTGTGTTGTTTTGTTCTTTATGGAGGAGGTGACATCCATATCCATCAACTCCTGCAATGCATCTAGCATTAAGAACATATTGTTCATAAACATTATTGCTTCATTTTTCTTCGAAGAATGACTGAACATGAATTGAAAATTTTAGCCTGACAAAGTAGTTGACAGGGCTATATAAACACTAAGCTACATTTATATGAATTAGAAAAAAGCAATACTTCTTAAATACAAAAATTTAATTTCATATATTCACTTCTCAATAAAAATAAAACTGCTAACTCATTATATATTATACATATCTAATTATTGAATATTAAATAATATATTAGTTTAATCAATTAAGAGCTCAAATTCACCAGAAAATAATAAATCCATTCCACATATAAATTCATGAAAATTATACTTCATGACTCCTTGTTCTCTTTCTTATTTTTTCATAGATATGACTGTTATATTTTACATTAAGTGGTTTTAAGTGATGCTGATTTTAAAATATACAGTATCTTTTGTTATTGATGAAGATAAACATATTCGAAAACTACAAAAATGTATCCAGTAAATTACTGCATAAAATACACCGCAATGCTTCAATAAGAATTATTCTAGATTTTAAGGGAAAATAAACCAAATGTTTTAAATCTTCTTATGCACTGATATTCCATCAATATTACATCACTTAATATATTCATCAGCCAATTCCAATTTTAAAAATTTTATATGGCTGCTGAAGCAAACATTTTTATTACACTTTTTAAAATTACAAGTCATTTAGAACAAAAGTATTCTTTTATTTTTGTGAACCTGTTTTTAAAGATCATACTGATTCATATAATAATAGAAAAAAATGATGTTGAAATACAGTTTGGAATCATAAATGCACTGGTAACTAGGCAAGGAGAAAGAAAGATGACCACACATCTTTCGTAATTACTCTCAAGGAAAGACAGTTCATATCTCTCCATCATAAAGGGTTTTATTTTGCCTCCTATGCTGGTGATGGTGGGTCTTTGAATACTTTAGCAAATAGAATACAAGGAAAACATCACTTTCCTTGAGAATAAGTTATGGATCTACCCCTTATTAGACCCTGATTATCCCATTTTCTTTCTTGAAATGCTTGCTATGAATTGTTCTCTTTCAGTAAATACCATGTCACCAAGTTGGGAGAGGGACAAGCCACCTATGGGAGTCAGCTGACAGCCCCAGCTAAGCCCAAACCCCTACCTACCATCAACCACCAGCCCTTAAACATTAGTGGTTCATTATGTAGTTGTTAGTTGTCTTGGAAGTGAATTTCCAAGCTCTCTGGAAATTCCAAGTGATCTTCCAGAAATTCACTTGGAATTTCCAGAGCTATTCTCAATGATGCCATGTCTACTCAGGCCTGTCAAATGATAAAGCTGTAAAAAAATAAAAAATTGTTGTTTTAGATCAGGTTTTATTTTCACTTAATGGATTATTTAGTATTTCTTAAAACAATAAAGATTAATTATTAACAGTTGATACAGAAATAGAAGTTATCTGTAAGAAACTGCAGTAAATCTTAGTTACACAGTTTTCTATTTCCTTCCACTCCATTCAGCTCTCCATCCTTTTTCCCCTCAAAAATATGTATTCAGTGATATACCTGCTATTATTTAATTTTCTTTTCTGATGTCTTTTTGCTTCTATATTTTTCTCTTGAAAATGTTATTTTTTTTTCTAATTTTTGTGGAGAAATAATAAAAATTTTAATATTTAATTTAGACTTTAAAAATTAGATTTAGGGGAGTTCCCATCGTGGCTCAGTGGTTAACGAATCTGACTAGGAACCATGAGGTTGCGGGTTCGATCCCTGGCCTTGCTTAGTGGGTTAAGGATCCGGCGTTGCCGTGAGCTGTGGTGTAGGCTGCAGACACGGCTCGGATTCCACGTTGCTGTGGCTGTGGCGTAAGCCGGCGGCTTACAGCTCTGATTCAGCCCCTAGCCTGGGAACCCCCATATGCCGCGGGAAAGCAGCCCAAGAAATGGCAAAAAGACAAAAAAAAGAAAAAAAATTAGATTTAAAAATATAGACTTTATAGCTATGAATATACTGTTATAAAACCCTGTACTGAATTTTAACAGAAGTTTTGTACTATGGAAATGTCCATAGCAGCAAACAGACAGGTGTCATGATTAGTGGTTCATTATGCAGTGATTTCTAAGCAGGCTTTTTATAATACCTTTGCCTTTTAACAGAGAATGAATGCTATTTCTGATTTAAATCATAATAAAAGTAGTTGTAGACTGAAACTGAAAATTTAGTCATATTCTACTGAGACTTTAAATAAAGCAGATGGCAAGAAATGCCTTATGAATATCTAACTTAAATGGCAAACTAATAAATAGGATTTTTTTCAAATATTTCCCTATCAATGTATCATTTGAGGAAGTAGGTTTTTTACTTAGTATGTTATTAGATCAATTACTGTTCTTGATTTTTAAATTTGTTCTTCCTACTTAAGTCAAAGCTGTAGAATAATATATTGACCAATTTAGGACAATATGCTTAACTTTCATGTGAGAGAAAATTACTGTAAAATGTTGATTTTCGCTACCATGGCACTATACTTATATATCTGCTGGAAATTTATTATAATATGTAGGCACCAACATTGAGGATAACCTAGATTATATAAGTTACTTCAAAGATATTTATTATGTAAATAAATGAAAAACCTTAGCAGAAGCTCCTTTGTACAGTGTACCAGCTACACTGTGGTGCAAAGTAGGCCTAGGAGAGACTGGGATGAAAAATCAGATGCTCAGACCAAGTAAGGAAGTGGAATGCACTTCTAAATATTGACTAATAAACAGCAGGAATAAAGGATATTTGCTTTGAGTTTAATTAAGGCAAATATTTCTTCCTAAAAGAATCATAACTGTAAGAACTCACTAGATGGAGGAAAATAGGATTCTGATAGTCTAATGAAATATAGAGGAAAACTGTATTATATTCTAATAAAAAAGAGAGACAGACTCATAAAGTGATGGATGATTCTTAGTTATAACATAAAAAGATGACTTGGTAATAGGTACTTGGATACATTTTTTAAAGCTCTGCTTAAAATCAGAGTTAATTCTGAAGACAAAATAATAGCTGCATGTGCAAGCAGGAATCACATTACCACAGTTTTAAGGCAAAGAAATGTGCAAAATCAGAAATCACATGTAGGGAGTTGCCTTGTGGTGCAGCGGAAACGAATCTGACTAATATCCATGAGGATGTGGGTTCGATCCCTGGCCTCGCTAGTGGGTTGGGGATCTGGCATTGCTGTGAGCTGTGGTGTAGGTCACAGACACGACTTGGATCTGGCATTGCTGTGGTTGTGGTGTAGGTCAGCAGCAGCTGCAGCTCCAATTTGACCCCTTGCCTTGGAAGGTCCATATGCCACGGGTGCAGCCCTAAAAAGCAAAAAAAAAAAAAAAAAGAGAGAGAGAGAGAGAGAAAGAAATGAAATGTAGAGGTCTTTCCTTCCTCCACTGGGCTTTCTGATCTCCAGTGTGTTGAGAGTCAGAGAGTCAGAGAGAAGGAGAAGGAGGAGACAAGAATCTCTTAATAAACATATATACTCCTTGAGGAAGCATCTGAGTCTCTAGGTAAGGTTGGCTGGCCTCTGTCAGGTATCTGCTGTGTAGAGAATGACTAGTGCCCAAATGACTTTGAATACTGCAAGTATAAATGTTCAGAGGATCGTGGAGGGGATCACCCTGCTGCACAGTTTTAATGAGTTAAGATTTTCCTTTCCTCTGCTAGCTCCAACTGCAGAAGTACACCTCACAAAGTTGCTTGGGAAGCTGTCTTGTGTTTTTGTTTGTTTTTGGTGAGAACATCTAAGACAACTCAAACATTACTGAACTTCATGGCATACCTAAAAATGCACTCATCCTTGCCAAACTAAATGGTGAGAATGCATGCTTATCCACTTTTGAAACATTTACCTTCCCTAAATTTTCTCTTCAGCTCTCTCTGCACTTAAATAGGCATTAACCTTGGTTTAGCTGGTCCTCTATGTGAGCAGACCTCAAATCAGAGAGTTTGACAGCAGGATCTCTGTTGTTCGGACACCTCAGGCTCTATGAATAATTTTCTTTGAGACTCTTCACTTTTCTTGTATATTTTCCTCATATTCTTTCCAACTTTTCTTCTTTTCTGCTTTTTATTTGGGGGTGAGTAAATGGAGAAGTAGAAGTGTTATTTGGGGGGATCTGCTTATCAATTGCTTTCAACTCCCTTTAGAAAATGTGGCAGTTAAATTTTAGCCTGGAGTCATAGTAACCAATATTGGGGCATCTAGAAGAGTCTCATACTACATCTCATTTTATATTTCAATTAGATATTCAGGAATGCTATTTTCCAGCATATTGATTCCATGCCCTTAGTCCATATTTACTGATTGACCAATGTAGTTCAAGAGCAATGAATAATTTCTTCCTGCATGAAGCTTAGGTTCCAAAGATAGAAAAGCAACCAGCTCCAAGACAAAAAACAAAGACAATAATTGAATTACATGTTACAAAGATAATAAAACTATTCTAACAGATAAAGGGTGACTATGATAGAAGCAGAATCCTAGGGTTATTTGGAAAGGCCTTTTTAAGGAAATATCTAAATTGAAATTCCAAAGACATGGGGGAAATAGTCACACAAACATTAAAATAAAACAGAGGTGAAACTATTCATGTGGAAATTAATGTCAATGTATTTCAGGAAAGAGAAGAAGGACAAGAAAGACCTTGCAACTTGAGTTTATAGCATGTAGTATGAGGAACAGAACTATCTGAGAAGCAGTTTTGTAGAGGGAGTGATTTAGGATCTAAATGACCCTAGTATAGGGTTTAAACTTTATTCTAGAGCAAGGCAAAGTCATTGCTAGGTTTTGGGCAGAGTTATGGAGTGACATGATTTATGTTTTGAACATTAGAATATATCTTGATGCTGAAAATAAAAGCAGAATTCTGGAGGTGAGAGATAATGACACAGGAACTTTAGGAATATATTTTCTAATGTATCAGAACATAGGAAGAATGCACTTTTTTTTCTGTGAGTTCAGATATAGGATTAAGGGAAAAAGAGATATCAAACATGAATTCATATTTTTAACTTGACCCTCTAGGATGCAGGATGATACCACTTACATAGGAATGAGCAGGCAAAGAAACGTTTTGTGGAGTTATGGAGCAAACAAATAATAGTTTCATTGCAAACACATTACATGTGAAGTGTCTACCAAATATTCAAGTGGAAAAATAGGACATGAACATTTGTTCAACTGAAATAGACACTTTCAAATACCATAAACACCAATAAGAAGATGAAACTAGGATTCTAACTGAATTGCTAATGGCCAATAACATATTAGCATGGGAGTACGGTGTCACTAGGGACTGCAGACATCAAGTGCTCACACACTATTAAGACTTTTCTTCCAAAAATTTAACGGGACACTTAGGGGGAAATGCTGAGAAGCCACCCCTCTGGACTAGCTGGGAAAGTAGAACAGCAGCTGCTATAGAAACTCTATGCAGATACATCTTACCTATCTTCTATATGGAATAAAAGACTTAATCTAGGAATTCATGTTGTGGCTCAGCAGTAATGAACCTGACTAGGATCCATGAGGATGTGGGTTTGATCCCTGGCCTTGCTCAGTGGGTTAAGCACCTGGTGTTGCTGTGAACCGTGGTGTAGATCACAGATTTGGCTTGGATCCAATGTTGCCGTGGCTGTGGCGTAGGATGGCAGCTGTAGCTCCAGTTCGACTCCTAGCCTGGGAACTTCCATATGCCGCAGGTACGGCCATAAAAAGACCAAAAAAAAAAAAAAAAAAAAAAAGCCTTAACCTACTATATTGTAGTCAAAGTTCTACAGAGAAACACAAGCAATATTATATATGTATGTAGAAAGAGATCTACTATAAGGAATTGGCTCATGCCGTTACGGAAACTGAGAAGCCCCAAGGTCTTCCATTGGCAAGCTAGAGGCCCAGAGGGCTGATGACGTGGTTTCACACTAAGTTGAACATCTGAGAATCAGGATAGCTGATGGTGCAGGTTGTAGTCCAGAAAGTCCAATGTTTTAACTTGAGACCCAAGGCAGGAAAAGACTGATGTCCCAGCTCAAACACACAGGAAGAAAGAGTTCCCTGTTACTTGTAGGAGGGTTAGACTTTTTGTTCTATTTGGGCCTTCTACTGACTGGATAAAAGGCACTCACACTAGGGAGTGGCTCTACTCATTCTCCAAATTCAATAGTTAATCTTATTCAAAAACAACATCATAGACATGCCCAGAATAATGTCTGACAAATACCTGGGTGCCCAGTCAAGTTGACACATACAATTTTAAATTATTGGCTTCTAGCCTGAGGACATCAGTGAAAACCCTCTGCACTTAGGAGAAATAGGGAAATACCTCCTCTCTAGTGGAGGAATAGAAATGCACACTAAGATAATTTTTATTTGAAGCAAGTCTGAAATCATCTGTGAAGGCCACACCTCCAAGACATATGTCATAGTGCCTGCCTAAGACTGAAGCAGAGTCATAACCTCAGAAAACACACAGGTGCACACACACACACACACACACACACACACACATCACTACAACTAACAATAATTGAGTGAGAAGAGAGGAGTACAACTGTGACACTGCAAGGGACAGATTCTCTTTGGAGAGCTGTACAAAAAGAAGATCCAGGCCAAGAGAAAAAGACAAAAATAAAGTGTCAGTATGTCTTTGCTTCAGCTCTCCTTTTGACCTAGGTTAGTCAGGATTTCTCACAAGGCAATACTTGAGCAACAGAGCAACTTCAGCACTTTCTGTTAAGCTAGCGTTTTCCTTTTATTCACTAATTTTTCATATGTGATATATTGAAGATAATTTTTTTCAATATGAAAACAATTTTTCAGCAAATAAAACACAGGAACAAGTTTTAAATATAAAATCTATTCATCTATTCTATCTTTGTAAAACATAGTCAATTAAAGAATGTTTCATTCTACTTTGCTTCCTAGGATGCTAATAGTATATATATCTGCCAGATACCCTAAGATTTAAGTTTAGTTTATATTATGGATATTACTTGTCCATTTCTTCTTGCTTTCTTCTAAATTGTATTGTTACATTGAGAAATGCTGCGCTTTGGGAAAAAATGAATAAATAGATTTTAAAAGTCAGTACAACTCACAGAAAAACATTAAAAAATCTGTTCCTTTCACAATTACTTTAGGATTATATAGGATTTTGCAGGATTTATGTGTATCTACATTTAACTTCCTCATTCTTCAAAACGGCCTACCTTCAAAACTTCAAGTAGTATTGAGAAATATGATGAGAGATTAATAGATATATTTAATATAGTCAAGAAATGAACTTTAACTTTGCAATCTTCTGTGTATATGCATTCATCTTCAAAAAAATGCACCAATATAGCACAGTATCAATTGATATATAGATAACTGCCAGTATAATAGAACATTTGAAAATAATTTTACATAATTTTTAATATTTAAAATTATTTAGTAGCAGTGATATGTTCAATTTTTAATAATATTCACTTGTAATTTATTAAAATTAAACATTTTCTAACCTTATAGTATTTTATATGGTTATTTGACATATGGTTAATTATATCTTTCAATATGAGGGCTCAGATATACCATACACATTTTTTTCCTTGATTTATTTCACATTGTTTTGTTTTGCTTTGTTTTTGCTGCACTTGTGTCATAGGGAAGTTTCTAGATCAAACCTCTACCACAGCAGTGACCATTAGGCCTAGGAACCAAGAAACTCTGACTCTCTGTATTCTTTATTGGTGAAAATTATATTCAATTTGAAGTTATAGCAGAGATTTGACCTATATAAAGGAAATCTCTAGAGAAGTCTAAGTCTTTGGTGATTATTCCTCAAAGATTGATTAAATACAGAGTTACTCCCTCAGACATAAAGAGGGAAATGACTCAAACACAATATACTTCCCACTTTTGATATTATGAGTTTATCATATGGGCAAATGACACTGAGTAATTATAGTTGAATTATAACTTTCTACCCTTAGTGCAGTTAACTGTGAATAACATAATACTGTGCAAATGCTGGTATTCTCCTTTAGAAATTTAGTTAGCTTCCAGTTTAAAGCTCTCAGGCACATTACAGATTTTCTTAACATGATGTTGAATTTTTATAATTTAACCAATAATCAAACTTTTCTCAGTTAATGCTACTTCTAAAAATGTAAGTAAAACATATTAGTAACAAAGCTTTATCAGTACAAAGTCTGTGGGAATTTGGTTATATCTAGCTTGGTATTGATGCTAAAACATAATTGTTTTTTTCATGACACACCATTTGGATTTATTTCTGCTGCACCACAATGGGAACTCCATAAAGTAGTTTCCTAATTTCCACAGTTGTTATTATTGGAATTTATTTAGTTTTTAATATTCTAGACAAATTCACTTTTAGTGTTATACCATTGCTCTCATATGTAAATACTAGACTCTGAAACTATCTTCTCTAATTTTCATATCATATATTTTATTAAAAGAGATAATATTAAAAAATTTTTCTTTAAATTTAATTAAAGAATTTGGAGATAACTTTTTTCTCTCTATTGAGTAGAGGTATACTGAACACCTAACCCAAATTGCTATGTATCACAATACATTCCTTGAAGAGTTCATATGAAGAAGGATCAACAGAATTTCAATATACTACTTTGCTGCTTTCTCTGCCTCACTAAAACAGAGGAAACTGCTATAGAAACACTATATGACAATGATTATGCTCCCAGGATAGTCTCAATTGAGAAAAAGAGGCAATTTTCTTTTTTTAATGGCCACACCTGTGGCAATATGGAAGTTCCCAGGCTAGAGGTTGAATGGGAGCTGCGGCTGCCAGCCCATGCCACAGCTACAGCAATGTGGGATCCAAGCTATGGGTGTGTCTATACCACAGCTCATGATAATGCTGGATCCTTAATCCACTGACCGAGGCCAGGGATTGAACCTGCATCCTCATGGATACTAGTTAGGTTCATTCCCGCTGAGCCACATTGGGAACTCCAAGAAGAGGCAAAGCTTTAACTTCTCTGTACAGACTATATAAATTCACAATTTCTAAAAAGTTTATTGAGCTTTATATGTTACAGCCCTAGTATGAACCTCATGGCTGCATTGTTTTCTAGGATCTTTCTCCCAGCAAAGAATTGTAGTGGTAAACTCACCAAAAAACATAAGTCAGCATTTAAAGCAGAAGTGCTGCAGCTCAAAAGTCTTACAGATCTTTTAGGAAGCACAAGCAGGTTCCTCAAAGCAAAAGTTTTACAGCAAGTTTATTAAAGTGGAAGTGCACCCTCAGAGGGAGAGTGGGCCATCCTCTGAGTAGGGACTGGCCCTACTTTACAATTGGGTTTCCCTTTATAACCCTGTTGACTGGATTGAGGACCTGATTCTTCCCTGCCCAGGCCCACTGATTCTTCTAGCCCTGGCCAATTGCACCTGTGTGAGGGCTGAATGTTGACTGGTCTCCTGCATAGGGCATATTGGATCTTCTGATTGGTTTCAGGCATGGTACCTCATTTGCACGGGAGATGGGTTGCTGGGAAAGTTCTCTGGAAATTCCGTTGTCACTGTGTGTACATCTCCCCTACAGAGGCCGGGTGAGGAGTAGGCGACACATCTTTCCTAGTAGGGAGTAGCAGGGAGTTGGCCAGGTTGCTCAAGGTGGGGGAAGGGGCATTACAATGAGGGTGAGGTGATAAGGGTCTGGTCATTCTTGTTTTGGCCAGAGACTTTAATCTCCTTGAAGGGGACCTGAATCCCAATATATACAAATCAACATTCAAACAAGAAAATAAATCATGATTGTCAAGCACATGGCATTCCAAAACCATTTAAAGGAAATATAAATCTATTAAAACAACATATAAGATCAAAAAATGTTCTTCAGTTTAGCTATTGGATCCCAGAGAACTTTTTTTACAGTCTTTTACTTTTAATCACTATTTTTATCTTTAGCAAATCAGATGTTTCTAAGCTCTTATCTACATATTCTTAATTCTGTTTAGACTGAAAACAAAAGTTGTAAATCCAGCTATAAGGATATGGATCAAAATATAACTGAAATGACAAAAAGCAGATAGTAAATTTCCTATCAGGTACTAAGCAAATGTAGCAAATGAAGAATGAAGTTTTGAGATTGAACCATTTTATCAAGTCACAATTTCTACTTTTAAGGGGCAAAGGAAGGAAACGAATCATATATAGAAGCAAATCCTTTTTTGTTTTGTTTTGTTTTGTCTTAGGGCTGCACCCATGGCATATGGAAGGTCCCAGGCTAGGGGACTAATTGGAGCTACAGCTGCCCGCCTATGCCACAGCCACAGCCACAGCCACGCTGGATCCAAGCCGCGTCTGCAACCTACACCACAGCTCATGGCAACACTGGATCCTTAACCCACTGAGCAAGGACAGGGATCGAATCCACAACCTCATTTCTGCTGCACCACAAAGGGAACTCAATGAAGCAAACTTTTAAATTACTTTTAAAATGATAAAATTAATTCACAAATAAAAAAGTGTTTAAAATCAACTTAAAAAAGTTATATTTAAAAAGTTGACATTAAAACAGAAATGGCAAACCTTTTTGAGTACTTATGCATTAGACAAGATTCAGTGCTTTAAATAAAAGCATTCAATGCGGAGTTCCTGTCGTGGCGCAGTGGTTAAAGAATCCGACTAGGAACCATGAGGTTGTGGGTTCGATCCCTGCCTTTGCTCAGTGGGTTAACGATCTGGCGTTGCCCTGAGCTGTGGTGTAGGTAGCAGACGCGGCTCGGATCCCGAGTTGCTGTGGCTTTGGCATAGGCTGGCGGCTACAGCTCCGATTGGACCTCTAGCCTGGGAAACTCCATATGCCGCAGGAGAGGCCCAAGAAATAGCAAAAAGACAAAAAAAAAAGCATTCAATGCTAATGATACATGAATGTGTTGGTTGCTATTACCACCCTCACTTCACAGTTTAGAAAACTAGGACTAGAATGGTTAGAAAACGTGCCAAAGATAACAAGAGTAGTAAGTGGAAATATATGAATACAAATATAATTAACCCTGTCTAAATTACAAGTTTTGTGAGGGTAAATAAAGTGTCTACTCTACTAATCCCAATCCTTTTATTCTCCTCTAAAGAGATAGTTTGGTAGGTTTATTCCAATCTAATTCTATTTGTGCCATATATACATTTGTTTGTTTATTTAATTATTTAACAAAACCTTTTTGAATTATACCAGAGACCTTGTACTAGTCACTGGATTTACATCGCCAGACTAAGCCATCATTTTATTTACCCTCACAAAGCTAGTAATTTAGAAAGTTAATAGTCAAATGAATAGTCACAGAAATTTAAAAGTTAAAAGGGAAGAAAGCTATTATTTCTATGCTAAAAATGAATTGGAAACTGTGGATACATTCAATAAAGTTTACCTGATAAAGCAAATGTAGGAGAATATTAGAAGATGAAAAAAGAGCAAAATTGAAACTCCATTATGATTTCTGCCTTAAGATCACTTCATAAGTACCTTTGCTAACTTTTTACACTCCAAAAGACACATTTTTTTTTTTAATGGCCACCTGTATTGAAAGGAATGCCCTGGTCATTTATCAAGGGAATGCAAATAAATATAGATTCACATGGTTTAAATAAAAGTAAAATATTTAATTACAGTTTTTTCCTTAAGAAACCAGCTACTAATTATATGATAAAGACAACACAGTTTTATTTATTAGTTATTATTAGAAATGGGGATTAGTGTATATACTAAGTATATATTTTAAAATGTTGTTACAAGGGTGATAGTTCTACTTTACTATTTATTAGAATTACTGTAGCTTTTTTTTTTTTTGTCTTTTTGCCATTTCTTGGGCCGCTCCTGCGGTGCATGGAGGTTCCCAGGCTCGGGGTCGAATCGGAGCTGTAGCCGCCGGCCTGCGCCAGAGCCACAGCAACGCGGGATCCGAGCCGTGTCTGCAACCTACACCACAGCTCAGGGCAACGCCAGATCGTTAACCCACTGAGCAAGGGCAGGGAACGAACCCACAACCTCATGGTTCCTAGTCGGATTCGTTAACCACTGCGCCACGACGGTAACTCCCTTCTGTAGCTTCTATGTGCTAAAATTTTGTTATAGATGTTCAGACAGAAATCATATTCCCTCAAAAAAAATGATTCTATGACGCAATACTAGTCGAGTTCTTAACTTGCTGTGCCACAGCAGGAACTCCCTATACCAAAATTTCAACAAAGATTAGTAAATAGAATTCTGAGGAAAATTTTGACATAAGTTATAGGACTCAAAAAGAATATATAAAATTATTATTTCAATAACTGGAACAAGTAACAGATTTTACATTTAAACCCATGTAGTTATTAAACCCAAATTTACCTTATTGATTTTATGAATATTTACTATATTTCTGGGGGGTAAATGAAACGCATAATGTAAAAGTTTTGCCTAAAGTTCAATGTTTCTTTCTAATAAAAAAGGTAAAATTCCCAGTTCATTTTCTCCTTTTAGTCCTTCAAATTTCATAACTGCCTCTTTTTTTCCCTATGTTTTACTTTTTTTTTTTTTTACTTAAAGGTACAAGGGTTTGAACCAGGCAAATAATATACATAATTTTACTTTCTACCTTGCTTATACTACTGCTTTATCCAATTTCTGCAAACAGTATTATGTAAACAGACAGAATTTAAAATATGTGTTTTACAGTCAATACTTACTTGATTGTGCAAATGGAACTTACCGAATGAAATATAAATAGATAATAAGCTTTACTTTTGTGCTTCTTCATCGTTTTAAGTTGATTGGGAAGATGGATGGCACTTTAAATAATGTGTTAAATTTAGAGAATATATTAAATAGAAAAAGAACATAGTGGAAAATAGGAAAGCCTTTCCATTAAGGGTTTCAAATATGAAATGTTCTATTCAGACATAAACTAAACCTGAAATGAAAGTGGCTGTTTTTTTTTCTTTTTTTTTGTTTTTTTTTTTAACTGAAAAAGGTAGAGAGTAATTAAAGGTAATTGGTGTGTTATTATTCTTAAAAGGTTCTCTTTTCTATTCTAAGAATGCCAGGGAACAATTGAATAGATAAAAAGCTAACCACAAATTGCCAAATAGATCTTTTGTATAACAATACAACTTTCTAGAGAAAAGATATTTCAGATCCATAAAAAAGAGGGGAGGTGTATTTACCTGACTGTCCTCACATTTTGCCTGACCTCAGTGAAGCTGTGTCAGATTTTTAAACTCAAGAGTGTGTCAGATGCTATTTTATGAGTTAAGAGGGAATCAAAAGTGAATGTGACTAACTTGAGGGAGATCAGTTGCTTGGCAGAATGAAACAGGTGAGTAGAAAATTACTTAATAAATGAAATGGAAAGCATAATAAACATCTTTATTTAAGAATACCTATAGCAGATTGATGCTGCTTACATTATTGATCCAATCTGGGAAGCCCTCCTTCTTGCCCTTTCTCTATCCAAATCCTGCATATTTTCCCCAGAACTGGATCGATACAAATTCTCATTATGAAGCCATTTATTTACTACTCTATTCCTCAAAGAACTCTTTTGTAGACTTCTGCCCCGTCTGTAGTCAATACAGTGGCACATTCTTCCTCAATCATTGATCATCATCATTAGTGGCTTGGTCCAAATAAGACTCCCTTAGAGGCTTAATCTAATTCATCCAATCTTAATCTAATTCAAATATAACTACTTACCTATTTACTCTCTTTGAAACAAGATACTTTCCTGATTCGATTCATAAATTTCCCATATTGTTTAAAGATATTTGCATTTATTGTATTTTGAGGATAAAAATTGTGTGTCCTTCCCTGTTTTGTTTGTTTGATTGTGTCATCTTTTCTGTATGGCTTATTTATGGAAGACTCTAAATACATTTTATTTTGGCGCATCCCAATTTTAAACTAGATCACCAAATATATTGAAAAGGTGAATTTAAAAAATGTGTCTTCATGCTTTTCATGGTATGATGATTTATTAAAGAATTCTTCATATCAGTTGCCCTATTTACAACACTTAGATAGGACATTTTCTTACTGC
The DNA here is from genome assembly GCF_016906955.1 of Phacochoerus africanus. Taxonomy (NCBI): domain Eukaryota; kingdom Metazoa; phylum Chordata; class Mammalia; order Artiodactyla; family Suidae; genus Phacochoerus; species Phacochoerus africanus. The sequence continues at coordinate 93,723,329 of NC_062553.1, forward strand.
ATTTTATAGCATGCCTGTTAGAGCCCCCTTTTTTTTTTACAGCTTTATTGAAATATATTTGACTTACAAAAGTGCACATATATAATGCACACAATTTTGTGACTTTGGGCATATGCAAACAGTTGTTATACTATCACACTGTTAAGATAATACATATACATCCTTCCAGGAGTTATCTTGTGTCCTTTTGCTGTGTATGTGTTTGTGGTAAGAATACTTAACATAAAATCTAGCTTCTTAACAAACTTTTTAAGTGTACAACACCATACTGCTAATGACAGTCACTGCATTGTATAGCATATATCTAGAATTTATTCATTTGTATAACTTTATATTCATCGAACATTAACCCAAAACATAACTCTTGTAACAGTTCACATACAACATACAAATTTAAATCTATGAATGAATGAAAAACTGATGAACATGTAGAAGATAAAGTTAGCTTTATTCTAATATACTACCTACTGTTGAGCTCAAAGGCGAATTCTGTCTGAATTTCAGATGTAGGGGTTCAGAATACAGAACCCCAAATATTCCACTTTGGAATACTGATTATTTTGAATTAAAAGTATCTGAGAAACAGATAAAGCAAGAAGGACACTCTGACTCTCCTTTGTCCCTCTGACAGCAGGAGATAAATATTCCATTTGGAGGGTACTTTCCCTGTATTAGGAGGAGAGAGGGCATTCTTTGTACCAGAATCAGAGAACCTAGAGCTGAGAAGGCTGAATAAACAAACCTTGTTATTTCTTCACCACTTTATTACACTAAGCCCAAACCTCTTAGTCCTGTCAACTCTTCACAGCTTTATTGTTTGTCTAAAACATTCCTGCTTTTGTCATTTTTTGAGTCATATTTTTATGGGACTCTTGTATGTACAAAATTAAATGTTGTTCTTTTGTTAATCTGTCTCATGTCCAATTAATTATTAGACAAACCAAAGAATCTAGAAGGGAAGAAGGAACAATTTATTGGCTGCTATAGTGTGGCACATCCATGGGACTCTCCACTGGCTAGACACTGCTTGCTTACGGCCTGCAAAGCTGAGAGATCCTGGGACCTCTGACAAGAGCAAGCAGAAAGTAAGAATTCTTAAAAATCAGTCTTATACCATATACAAAAGAAACTCAAAATAGATTAAAGACCCAAATCTAAGACTGGAAACCATCAAACTCCTAGAAGAAAACATAGGCAGAACACTCTTTGATATAAATCATAAAAATATGTCTCCGGCTCTGTCTCCTAAGGTAAAGGAAACAAAATCACAAACAAACCGAGTGCAACCTAATTAAACTTAAAAGCTTTTGTACAGCAAAGGAAACCATCAACAAAATGAAAATATAACCCACCAAATGGGAGAAAATGTTTGCAAATGATATGACCAATAAGGGGTTAATATTCAAAATATATAAACAACTCAATACCGAAAAAAAAAGAAGGAAAAAGAAACCTTATTTTAAAAATGGGAATCACACCTACATCAGTGTTCTCCCAAAGATGACATACAGAGGGCCAACACATGCATGATTACTAATCATCAGGGAAATGCAAATCAAAATCACAATGATATATCACCTCACATCTGTCAAAACTGCTATCATCAAAAAGGCCACAGACAAAAAATGTTGGTGAGGATGTGAAGAAATGAGAACCCTGTATGGGAATGTAAACTGGTGTAGCCACTATGGAAAACAGTACTGAGAAAAGAAAGAATGAAAGAGAGAAAGAAAGAGTGAAAGAGAGAAACATATAGATTTTTATCCCTAGACATTGATCAGTGGCAAATTTGGCTATTAGGGGTCTTCTGTAATTGTGTACAAATTTAGGACTATTTTTCCTATTTCTGTGAAAAATACCATTGGAATGTTGATAGGCATTACACTGAATCCACAGATTCCTCTGGGTAATATGCACATTTTAACAAAATTAATTCTTCCAGCCCATCCATGAGCATGGAATATTTTTTATTCACTTGTATCTTAATTACTTTAATCAATGTCATATAGTTTTCAGTGTGTAAATTTTCACCTCCTTGGTTAAATTTATTTCTAGGTATTTTGTTCCTTTTGATTCTACTGGAAATGGGACTTTCTGTCTCTAATCATCTGTTGTCAGTGTGAAATACAAGTGATTTCTATATATTGATTTATATTATCCACATTTACTGAATTTTTAAATTAGTTTTAAAAATTAGTTTTAACAGGTTGTTGGTGGAGTCTTTAAGGTTTTCTTCATTTGTCATGTTATCTGCAAATAGAGACATGCAAGTCCCTTACATGCAGGCTTGAAGGAAATATTATAAAAAAATAAATATTTTAGCAGAGGTCAAGAAGAAGCAGAGAGAAATTAAGTGGAAAAACAGGAGACTGATGGTGTGGGGCACGCTTTTTTTGACAATTAATTGTATCGAGGGCTCAAAGGGGCCAATTATATCACAGTTTGCCTATCTACCATTGTTTTGTTTGACCAATGTATTCTATCAAAGATATGGAAAAGTCTGACTTATTCAGAATAGTATTTTTTTTCTTTTTGTAAAGAGGTAAATGCAGGCAACAGAGAGTATTTATAAATTTTAATTAAAAAAATCATGTATGTACCCAAATATTAGAAATGGGCATTCATTTGTTACTTAATGGAAATGATATTTTTTTAAAAAAAATTTTGGCTATGCCCATGCCATATGAAAAGTCTCAGGCCAGAGAATGAACCTGTGCCACAACAGTGAAAATTCCAGAATGCCAGATCCTTAACTGCTAGGCCACCAGGGAACTCTGAGATGATCTTTGATCTTACAATTCCACATTAGAATCAATTTCTAAGTCAAGGAGAAAGGAGGAAAAAAAAAAAACAGCTTAAAAAAGTCAAAGAGCTACTCTTGAAAGTAAAATATTTTTATACAATCATAGTTAGAAATAGAAGTGGAAATCTGCGATTTCAGATGGTTTCATGTTTTTATAAAACATTAGGAAGAAAATGTCTCCGAACTTCTAGTTGCTAGTTGCTAAGAGGTTTAAGATTCAATACAAAGTGATTGTGCTGTTGTTATGGCAAATGTCTTTTAGAACTGAACTAGAGAGTAGTCATACTTTTTTTTTCAAAAATGTGAATTTTAAAAGGTCTATGCTTGAACATCTGCATAGAGAAACCGACAGCTATAGATTAAAAGAAATCTAGAAAGAGCCTACCTTTAATAACTGCAAATATTAATTTTGTAATATAAAATTCAAAATAATGAAATGGATAATGAAATCAAAAGCAATTTGAGAAGTATATTTTAGGAAATACTTGTGCATAATGGTTACTGAAAAAGTAAATGTAAACTTAATACGGCATGTAATGAACATAAATTATTCAGAACCTCATATTAACATGTTTTTGAAATTATTATCTAAAGGAAAATTTTGATGTAAATACAAAATATTTTAACCTATCAAACTGTGTCTTTGAATATTACTTTGAGATGTTAATAGTCAACTAATAGGTGATTCAGAACAGCTGCTGGTGAAGGAAAAGGTGTACTTACAACTAGTAATTGACGTGATTAGTGTATCTAATATTTACACACGTTAAATTCTGTAGTAATTTCTGAAGGGCAAGTGTGAGATTTCCACCTTTCTCATTTTACATTTATTTTTCAGCCTCTTGATATATCTGTGTGATAGTTTCTCTGTTTCATGTTTAATCTTTTAAAATTGTAAACAAATCTGAAGGGTGTTACTGGGTAACATGGGGTCAAAGGAGAGTAAAATTTGTAATTCAGAATAAAGAGAGAGTAATTTATGGAAAAAGTCTTTAATGGAGCAAGAGAGAATATTATCCAACACAACGGTGTGAGGGTTGGCTTTACATTAAAGAGCTTATGTGCCATGAGAAGAAAGAGTGTGTGTGTGGATGGGGAGTACAGATGCAAATAGGGTGGTAGATACATGGATAGGAAGGAACATCAGGAACTTCTAAGTGCTTTTTTATCAGTAAATCATAAGTGCTATAAGCAGAGTTGGGAGGAAGATGGAAAATACTGGAGGTTTGAGATGAGAACAGATGGTAGGAGTAGGTTTTACCTCCTCACACTATGGGGGAGGGAAATTCTGTGAGAAATGATCGAGTCATAAAAGTGGAAAACTGGTCAGGGCTTAGTGTTCATTCAATGCTATTGGGTAAGAAAAAAAATATCTTTTAAGAGAATGAAATTGCATTTCTTAGTCATTTGACAGATACATGGTATCACCTCCTCTTAGGCTGTCCATAGAGTCTCTGTCATGATCACAGTTAACTCCTACTCTATTTTGTGCTGGTTAAAAGTAGGTTTTCTGCACTGAAGAAGTGTAGCAGGGGAATGTTTCTCAATTTGAAATTATATAAGGAAGATTCGTTTATAATCTAAATGTGTATTTTATGCTATGACAAATCGGTAATCCTTGCTAATTCAAACAAACTGACAAAAACCCCATTACCATAAGTGAAAAGATTATACCATGGATTTCGTTTAAAGAAATCCTGCATATTCAGCACCAGGCCTAGGAATGATACCTAATGACAGTACTTTGTTTATAGATTAATATTGCCAGGAACTTCATACAGATGGTTAATACACTACTCTTGGGGAATCAATATTATTACTACTTTTTAAGCATGAAATCTGAAATTCAACTTAATTTAATCAAGTTTACTTAACTGGCACATTACAAAAGCCAGATTAAAACATAACCCTGTCTGAAACCAAAAATTATGGTCTTTTTACCACATTAGGCTACCACACACAAATTGCCTACTAACATAAGAAATGATTTGAAACTATGTATTAATGGTTTAAAATATGACATGAATGTAGTATGTTTTATTTATAATGATGATACATGAGATATAGCATCTTTAAGACATATCCTTGAAAAAATTTATTCTCTGAATATATTTTTATTACTTCTTAACATGTTCATGGTTTTAATTTAATGTTAACATCAAATATTTTAACCTAAACAACTTAAATCATTTATGAGTGGAAGCCCAATTGACAAAACTTTATTCATTCAATTGGTACTGTATTGGCATCCCTGTTTTGCCTCACAAACCAATCTCCAATAGGTTGTTACAGAAAATTGTTTTTCTGGGTCAATTTTTTTTTCATTTCCTCACTGAAGCAGACATTACAAAAACTATATTTAAACCTAACACCATGAACATAAGTCACAGAGGCAAGCAGAAACAATTGTACTTGCTTTGAGCATCTATACATTGTACTAAAGGATATGCAATGCAATTAAAATCTAACTTCATTTGAGGATACCTCAGGCATTCTGTGTCTGGATTTCTTGTAATTTTGGATTGGCTAAGGGAGAGTCATTCAGTTTTGCCCCAAAGCACCCCCTATCCTCAGACCAAAAAGCATAAATACCATCATGTGATGATTAGCCTCTGAAGACCAGACACACTAGGTGTGTGCAACTATATAGTGCTGATGGCCCACAAAAAGAAAAACATAAAAAAATATATATCAGATGGAGTGACATGTGAAAATAATTACTTAAAATAAACTTTCATAGTTCAGCAAAGAGAGCTGAAGGCAGTCAAAATGTATTTTAGTGTGTCCTTTTAATATATATATATTTTATAACAGAGCTTCTTTCCCCCTATTTGACTGCAGATATTTTGAATGTGGACCAATCACACTTGTTTTTATATCCCTCACAAATCTACCATGGTGCTTTGTACACTAATAATCACCCACTAAATACTGTTGGTTGAATTACATTTAGTAGTAGTTCAAAGTTATTTTTGGATGAATAAATTAAAATAATACAAGAAGAAAAAGTACTAGTGAAGCTTGATGATATCATGAAATATCTTTAACCAAGGCAAGTATTAAAGTGTAAGCATAAATGATGAGGAAGTATGTTCAAATTTGGAATATGGGAGTCAATAAAGATTCATTTTTACATATAAATAGTAAAATATTGATCTTTATGAAACACTGAGGTCTAAACTTATTTGCATAGATGTTTATTAAATGTTCTACAGCTCTGATTAGACTGCTAGCCTGGGACCCTCCATATGCCGTGGGTGCGGCCCTAGGAAACACACTAAATAAATAAATAAATTAATAAATAAATAAATGTTCTAGTCAAGAAATTAAAATGTTTGACAGTTGGAAAATGTATAGATGAGGAATTTGTTAAACACTGAAAGCATAGAAATAGCCAGATGTCTTAGCCTGATATATAAAATTATATAGTAAACATAAGCAGGAAATTTCTCTTTTATAAAAAAATATTGTTGGGAAGGTGTAGTCAATTTCTGCTACTTATTTACTACCATTAAACTTAGAACTTAATGAACTAAACATTAATTTCTGCAGTGGATGGAGATGTATTATTTCAGGTAAAATTGTCATTTGGGTAAATTAGCTTCAGCAACTTATTTCCTTGTTGACATTTTCTATATTGCCCAAATAAAGTCTAACTTATACAAATTACTCCTTTATGTAAGGACCTTTTTGAGGTAGCCAATTTAAATGGCGCTGATGTTTCTGTGTCAAATTGCAAAGGGTATAATTGAGGTTAGGAGGAGGAATTCCCATAGAGATCTTATACCTGGCCCTTTATTATGTTTCAGGATAGAATCTATACAAAACAAACTTAGTTTAAGACCAAAGCTGTAATTACTTTAAAGATAAAAGCAGGAAAATTCCATGTGTTTACTCAAATTCAAAAGTGGCATTTCTGTGCAAATTAGCCCAAAGTCTAAAGTAAAAGACAGAGAACTCTTGAGACATCTTGAGTCTTCATGGCCAACTCTTCTATACACAATTGAGGGAACTCCCCATGACCTGCATCCTTCAACTGGTTCCCAGTCTGAACTTACAGTCAGACTCTCTGGGGTCATAGCAAAAGCATCCATCTTTTATTAAAAACCAATGGTGATTTACATGCACAACTGAATTTGAGAACACTGTCTAAAGAAAACAAAGTCCTTAGAAAGGCCACTGATAAGGTGAGGCAATCTGATGCGGTACCAGGCTGTTTAAACTTGGAATGATAAAACTGGGTTTTAGGGTACTTGTTACCATATACTTGCATCCACGTGAGAAAAACATCTTATAACTTCTAATATTCACAGTTTTCTTTTCAATAAAATTGTAATGATAGTCTGTAAAATTTCGTGAGATATTCGAGTTTTTGAGATAATCAAATGTGGCAATAATGCAAAAGTAATGCAAAAAAATCCATAGATCATTTTATATAGTTTGGTGTTAGTAACCTTTTTAAATTGATAGTTGCCCTATGAAAAATCTGGATCAATTACTTTAAATAACAAGAATGGGGGAGATACCTCTATCTAGATAAGAAGTTTCAGTGATATAGTACTTTAAGAAATAATCTACTCTCCCTTTAAGAAATGTGTCTAGAAGTTTTCCTCAGATTGATAGTTTCTTTTTGAGGTGCCCAGTTAATGGTGCATCTCCCATATCATGCAATGTTTGTGATTGCTAAGCCATAATAATAAAATAATTATGCAATTCTTCCAATAACTGAATAGTGTCCTCTGAACAACTGCCAAAGTGTGACTGTTGCTTATTTAATGCCACCTATTAAATACAAAGTTGAATAATAAGTTCACATAAACTATTAGTTAATATGATACTAATACACTTAAGAAGATATAAAGCAAGAAAAAAATTCAGAATAAAAAGACTTTGAAGTTTCCTGTATTACTTGATACAATTTAGGGCACAATCTCAAGAAAACATTATTTTTTTCCTTCTTCTGCATCAGCTCATCTACGAACCAATTTATTTCTGAAATAGGTCCCAGGGGCAGACTGGTTCGTGACTGTAATGGGGGACATCTGACTGGCCACTCAAGGAAATTGCTATGGACTTTTAATCTTATTTTGATTAAGTTCCGTGTAGATTGTGTCTGCCAGGCTAGCACTAAGATTACTGTTTCTGAGCTCCTTTGCCTGCTAGAGGACTGAGACTCTCAATTTTTTTTTTTTTTTTACTTTTTCAAGGTTAAGTTGAAACAATATTACCAACTTCTTAAAAAATATATATTTATGTTTTAAATTGTGTTTAGAAACTATAATGTTAATAAAGGCATCATATTTAATAAGACACAAGTTTATGAAAGTCACTTTTTGTTTTTGAAAAGAAGTTTTAGATTTAAAAAAGGAAAATTCTGTTGGGGAAAAACACATTATCTGCATGTGTTTGAAATTGCAAAATGATAATTTTATAAAAGAAAATCAAATATACTTTTAAAATAACTAATCCAAGAGATATCTAGTATAGAGAAGCATGGATAGAGATTAAACTGCAGGAGGGTTTTTGTTTTGTTTTGTTTTAATCCATTTCCCACAAAAATCTAATCAAAATTGGAAAGCCCACTATGTTCTTCTTCTGAGCCATCACAATAGAAATAAAACATTGTCTTTCATCTTGCAATGGATAAACACTGTTAATTGCCTACCGATCAGTCCATTCCTCTTTTCTTCTTCTGAATGGAATCCTGGTATTATGCAAGTATCTACTCTTTCCCCATACAGCATTGGTGAATAAGGGAAATCTCACCCCACCTCAAAGGACAGAGATGAGCCCTTTTTTGGTCAAATGATCATGGCAAGTTCTTTCCATTTTATAGCTCAAAGTTTCCATAGGAACCCAGACTTAACATCTAATAGTTCATATGTTACTTCCAGATTGATAATAATTCACGGTGCACAGGTGACTAACTATGGCCTAATCAGGCTTAAAAGATGAACTTGCATTTCATTATTGGAATAGAAATTTCCCATTTCCTTTCAACATATGAATTATGAAGCATGCTGCATCATACAACTGTTATCAGAAAAGAAAAAAGCTGTAATATGAAACACTTGCTTCTTTAGGACAGAATCAGAAACCTTTTTTGTTTTTTGTTTTTTTTTAGGGTTGCACTTGAGGCATATGAATGTTCCCAGGCTAAGGGTTGAATTGGAGTTAAAGCTGCTGGCCTAGGCCACAACCATAGCATCACGGGACTGGAGCCGCATCTGTGACTTATACCTCAGCTCATGGCAATACTGGATCCTCGACCCACTGAGCAAAGCCAGGGATCAAACCCACATCCTATGGATACTAGTTGTATTCATTCCCACTGTGCCACAAGAGGAAATCTTTTTTTAGTGATAAAACAAGCTAAGAGCAGAAAATCTGTTGTCTATCTTAAAAGCATTTTGACTTTTCTACCCTTACTTATTATTTGTCAGGTATATTTGCAGCTTAGAGCAAAACTTCTCAGCTGTCTGCAGTACACACTGATGTGAAAGGTATGTTACAGGAGAGATGACATCTGATCCCTATAGCTGTTATCCAATCAGGTGGACCCTGTACAGCCAGGACCTTCAAGTCACTAGTTATCAGGCATAAGCAGCATGTTCTACAACTACGATTAACTTATTTGAAAGCAGTACAGTTGAAACTGGTAGTGAAATGCTGATAGAGGATCTGATTTATAATTCAGAGGAATTCTATGGTTCATAGTTGAATGGGCAGGAGTATTCTAGTCATCTCTTCAAATACAGTAATTTCATATATTGCCCATACTAGAAAAACCTCATATTTTCTACTATACACTTATTCATTTAGAACCTGATAAAGTCTGAAAATAGTTTACAACTCTATAAGAAGAGGTACTGTATAATGTGATTTCTCTTTATAAACCTTCAAGAGTCAATATTTTGCTTGATTTTTTAATGGATACACTAGCTTTGTAGAGAATTAATGAAATTTTAGATACTATTTTTAAAATTTAATACTAAAAACATGGTCCTACAAATTATGTTAACAGTAATTATAATATAGAATTTCCTATGGTTTATTATCTAATGATTAGCTCTAAACCACTACTGAATTACATATTTGCTTCTTAAAAACTCCTTCTAAGTTAATTTTAAACTCCATTATTCCTAAGAAGATGCACTAATTAATATGATATCTGGATATTAGTTACTGCTATTTTCATCAAAATCATAAACAAAGCCATGTAAGAGTATTTGGCAAAGTTCTATTTTCAATTAGTGAGTAGTTGTGGAAATAAAGTTAAAAGCATTTTTTTTCCCTGCAGAGTTGTTAATCTTTTCAAAAACATTTCCTAAACCAATCTGCATATGCTTTTTAATAGACTAGATGGTATATTTTCCAATAGAAGCATACTACTAATTTAAACATAGCAGAAAGGCAAAATTCAAAAGATAGAATAAACCCTAAAGTCCCCAGAGCTGAGTTTGCAAAGAAAATTTCCACATTAGGAAGTAACAGAAGTAGTCATTCATATTACTTCTAATCTGCTCCATGGCTAACAGTCTTGGGGTTATCACATTTTCTCATCACATAATAATCCAGAGGAGTTAGTTACAATCTCTCTCTCTGTGTTTTCACCCGGCCATGTCTGCAGCATGCAGAAGTTCCTGGGTCAGGAATCAGACCTGCCTCACTGCATCACAGGAGTAACAATGACAGATCTTTCACCCACTAAGCCACCAGGAAACTTTCTTTTTAAACTTTAAACTGAATTTATTTTTAACTTACTTTATGGTTTTAATTTTATTTATTGTAATTAAATATATCAGAAAAACTATGTATCACATATATTATCTTTCTATATTGTTTTTAGAACTCTATACAGAAGTAGTTGCTTGAGAGATCTCAGATTCACAAGGATGCTCTCAACTATGAAGACAAACTCAGTATTCATATTCACATTTTGAACCCTAAGCCCTAAGGAGTCAACAGAGTCATGTGTTGTTCTTTCTGTAAATATTTTAATAGGAACCTCTCCTTTGGTTTCCATTAACTTATCTGGGATGGGCTGGAATGCTTAAGGAATTTACTGGAGATCTAGACACTAAAAGAAATCAGAAAATCTTTGTGTTCCATCCACAGAATTTAAAGCCTGTATACTTTTAAATATGTGTTATCTGGGTTCCTATCCTATATCTCCTGATCTTTATTACTGTAAGAACCACCAACCTAACAATGTTGGATAAATTGTATTTCTTTATTCTCCCATACTCAGTTTATCTACCTTGACAAACACCAAGATAAAAATTTCCTTATGGTCTACCTACAATTTTTCTAAAGGGACGGTTGTGTCAGTGGATCAGTTTCTATATATTTTAGCAGTATTACTCAAATGTTAGAAGTCAAAGGAAAATAGTTCTACAAACATTCTGATATTTCAGAAATTTAAAAAAAAGGTATATTTCTTTTTATCAAAACCAAAAAAAAAAAAAAATCTCTCTGTAGATAAAGCAAACAAAGTGGCTAGTGGAGGAAAGGTGTGGTAACTATCAATTACTACCTGTTGTAGTGAAGGAAATTAGAAATAAAGTAACTACCTATATCCCTTCCTTGGTTTGTAGAGATATTTTCACTTTGTTTCACTAATATTCGTAAAATGCATTTGAGGTATTTACAATTTAAGCCAGAGTTTAGGGAATAAAGAATGTGAACATGATAGAAGTTACAAAGGAATCTACCTTACCCAGTTGAATACAGGCATACATCGTTTTATTGTGCTTCACAGCTATTACCCTTTTACAAACAAGTTTGATGCTATACTGGCCTAAGTAAGTCTAGAGGTACTGTTTTTCAGCACTGTTTGATCACTTCATGTCTCAGCGACAACTTGGTAATTCTCACAATATTTCAAATTTTTTAATTATTATTTTGTTATGATGATCTTTGATATTATTTTTGTAATTATTTAGAGGCATTGCAAATCAGGCACATAAAAGAGGGTAAATTTAATTGATTAATGTGTTCTGACTGTTCCACTGACTACCACTCCCCTGTCTTTCCTCAAACTTCCCTATTCCATGATACACAAAAATACTGAAATAATGAAATCAAGCCAATTAATAATCCTACAATGGCCCCTAAGTGTTCAAGTGAAAGGAAAAGTCACCGATCTCTCCTTTTAAATTAAAAGCTAGAAATAATTCAGTTTAGTGAGGAAGGTTTGTTGAAATTTGACAGTCAAAAAATAAGCCTCAATCAGAGACGAGATTAAGAGGGTGGAATAGAAGGACTGGAGCTCAACTTCTCTCCTAAAAACAACAAAATTTACAACTAAAAGCTGAGCACTCTTCACCCAAATGTACTGGAAATCTTAAAAAAGACATCCTACTCCAGAAGAAAAAGAGGAGGACATAAAAAGAGGTAGGAGGGGCGATTTCGTGAATAAACAATCCCATACCTCCTAGGTGGGAAGCTCCACAGACTGGAAACTAACTAGTTCACAGAGACTCACCTTCAGGAGTGAGAGTTCTGAGCCCCACATCAAACTCTCATGTGTGGGGATCTGGCATGGGAAGAAAGAGCCCCTGGAGAACCTTGCATTGAAAGCCAATGGGGCTTGTGTGCAGGAGCTCCACAGGACTGGGGGAAATGGATACCTCATTCTTGAAAGGTGCAGACAGACTTTCACATGCACTGGGTCCCAGGGCAAAGCAAAGTCTCCATGGGAATCTGAGTCAAACCTGACTGCAGTACTTGGAGGACATCCTGGGAAAACAGAGGTGAACGTGGCTTGTTGTGAGGGATGGACATTGGGGGCAAAGCTCTCAGGAATACTCAGCAGCCCTGCCTTTCTCTGGAGGTGGCCATTTTGGGAAAATCTGGCCCCACCTGTCAGTCAGCTGCTGAGAAGCCCCAGGGCAAACAACAATCCAGGTGAGATCACAGCCGCACCCCTCAGTAAACATGCTACCTAAAGAACCCTCAGGCACACAGCTGCCTCTAATCCCATCCAGAGATTAAGCCCCACCCACCAGAGGGATTAGAATCGGCTCCACCTACCAGTGGGCAGGCATCAGTCCCTCTCATCAGGAAGCCTACAGCAAGCCCCGATACCGACTTCAGCCACAGTGGGGCAGACACCAGAAGTAAGAGAGGCTACTATTCTACTATCTGCAAAATGATCACCACACCAAAAACCTATAAAAATGAAACGACAGAGAACTATAACTCAGATAAGGGAGAAAGAAAAAACCCCAGAAAAACAGCTAAGCGACGAGGAGATTCTTAGCCTCCAGGAAAAAGACTTTAGACCTTTGATGCTGAAGATGATGCAAGACATTGGAAATAAACTGGAGGCAAAGATGGATAACTTACAGGAAACACTGACCAAAGAGACAGAAGATATAACATTTAAAGAAGAAGAGATGCAAAATACAATAACTGAAATAAAAAATTCACTAGAAGCAGCTAACTGCAGAATACAGGAGGCAGAAGAACGAATAAGTGAGGTGGAGGACAGATTAGTGGAAATTACGGATGCAGAACAGAAAAGAGAAAAAAGATTGAAAAAAAATGAAGAGAGCCTCAGGGAACTCTGGGACAACGTTAAATGCACCAACATCCATATTATAGGGGTGCCAGAAGGAGAAGAGAGAGAGAGAAGGGGACAGAAAAAATATTTCAAGAGATAACAGCTGAAAACTTCCCTAACATGGGGAAGGAATCACTCACTCAAATCCAGGAAGCACAATGAGTACCACATAAAATAAACCCAAGGAGGAACACCCCGAGACACATATTAATCAAACTAACCAAAATTAAAGACAAAGAGAAAATCTTGAAAGAAGCTAGGGAAAAGAAACAAATCACATACAAGGGAACCCCAATAAGGTTATCAGCAGATTTTTCAACAGAAACTCTGCAGGCCAGAAGGGAGTGGCATGATATACTTAACACGATGAAAGGAAAAAACCTCCAACCAAGATTACTCTACCCAGCAAGGCTCTCATTCAGATTTGAAGAAGAAATCAAAACCTTCACAGATAAGCAAAAGCTGAGAGTATTCAGCAACACTAAACCAGCCTTACAACAAATACTAAAGCAATTTCTATAGGCAGAAAAGAACAAGAGAAGAAGGAAAGAAAAAAGAGCAACAAAAACAAATCCAAAGTAATTACTAAAATGGCAATAAGAACATACATATAAATAATTACCTTAAATGTTAATGGACTAAACGCCCCAACCAAAAGACATAGAGTGGCTGAGTGGATACAAAACAACCAATGGACCACTGAAGAAATCAAAGAGGAAGTTAAAAAATACCTGGCAGCAAATGACAATGAAGATATGACACTCCAAAACCTATGGGATGCAGCAAAAGCCCTTCTAAGAGGGAAGTTTAGAGCAATACAAGCCTTTACCTCAGGACACAAGAAAAAGCTCAAATAAACAAGCTAATGTTACATCTAAAGCAGCTTGAGAGAGAACAGACAAGACTGAAAGTTAGTAGAAAGAAAGAAATCATAAAGATCAGAGCAGAAATCAATGAAATGGAAACGAAGAAAACCATAGAAATGATCAAGCAAATGAAAAGCTGGTTCTTTGAAACGATCAACAAAATTGATAAACCCCTAGCCAGATTTATCAAGCAAAAAAGAGAGAGGACTCAAATTGATAAAATTAGAAATGAAAAAGGAGAAGTTACAACGGACATCACGGAAATATAAAGGATCATAAGAGACTACTATATGCAACTATATGCCAATAAAACGGAAAACCTAGAAGAAATGGACAAATTCTTAGAAAAGTACAATCTTCCAATACTAAACCAAGATGAAATAGAAAATATGAATGGACCAATTACAAGAACTGAAATTGAAACTGTGATTAAAAAACTTCCAACAACCAAAAGTCCAGGACCAGATGGCTTCACAGGCGAACACTATCAAACATTTAGAGAGGAGCTAACGCCTATCCTTCTGAAACTATTCCAAAAAATTGCAGAGGAAGGGATTCTCCGAAACTCATTCTATGAGGCCCCCATCACCCTGATACCAAAACCAGACAAAGATACCACAAAAAAAGAAAGCTAAAGGCCAATTTCACTGATGAACATCGATGCAAAACTCCTCAACAAAATGCTAGCAAACCACATCCAACAATACATTAAAAGGATTGTACATCATGACCAAGTGGGATTTATCCCAGGGATGCAAGGGTTCTTCAATATCTGCAAATCAATCAGCATAATACACTACATTAACACACTGAAGAATAAAAACCATATGATCCTCTCAATAGATGCGGAAAAAGTCTTTGACAAAATCCAACACCCATTTCTGATAAAAACCCTTCAGAAAGTGGGCATAACGGGTACCTACCTCAACATGATAAAAGGCCATATATGACAAACCCAGAGTGAACATCATTCTCAATGGTGAAAAGCTGAAAGAATTCCTGCTGAGATCAGGAACAAGACAAGGATGTCTGCTCTCGCCACTACTCTTCAACGTAGTTCTGGAAGTCCTAGCCACAGAAATCAGAGAAGTAAAAGAAATAAAAGGAATCCAAATTGCAAAGGAAGAAGTTAAACTACCACTATTTGCAGATGACATGATACTATACCTAGAGAATCCTAAAGACTCTACCAGGAAACTGTTAGAGCTCATCAACGAATTCGGCAAAGTCACAGGATACAAAATTCATACTCAGAAATTGATGGTATTTCTATACACTAACAATGAAAGATCAGAAAAAGAAATTAGGGAAGCAATCCTGTTTACCATTGCATCGAAAAGAATAAAATACTTGGGAGAAACCCACCTAAAGAGACAAAAGACCTGTACTCTGAAAACTGTAAGTCACTGATGAAAGAAATCAAAGATGACACAAATAGATGGAAAGACATACCATGCTTTTGGATTGGAAGAGTTAATATTATCAAAATGACTATACTACCTAAGGCAATCTACAGACTCAATGCAATCCCTAGCAAATTAACACGGACATTTTTCACAGAATTTGAACAAAATATTTTAAAGTTTGTTTGGAAGCACAGCAGACCCAGAATAGCCAAAGACATCCTGAAAAAGGAAAAATGGAGCTGGAGGAATCAGGCTCTCAGACTTCAGACTATACTACAAAGCAACAATCATCAAAACCATATGGTACTGGCACAAAGACAGAAATATAGATCAGTGGAACAGGACAGAAGGCCCAGAATTAAACCCATGCACCTACAGCCAACTCATCTATGACAAAGGAGGCAAGGACATACAATGGAGAAAGGACAGTTTGTTCAATAAGTGGTGCTGGTAAAACTGGACAGCCACATGGAAAAGAATGAAATTAGAACACTTCCTAACACCATACACAAGAATAAACTCCAAATGGATTAAAGACCTAGATATAAAACCTGACACTATAAAACTCTTAGAGGAAAACATAGGCCAAACACTCTCCGACATAAACAACAGCAACATCTTCTCAGACCCACCTCTTAGAATATTGACAATAAAAACAAAAATAAACAAATGGGACCTAATCAAACTTAAAAGTTTCTGTACAGCAAAGGAAACCCTAAACAAAACAAAAAGACAACCCACAGAATGGGAGAAAATCTTTGCAAACAAAGCAACTGACAAGAGATTAATCTCCAAAATTTACAAACAACTTATGCAGCTCAGTACCAAAAAAAAAAAAAACAAACAACCCCATCAAAAAATGGCCAGAAGATCTAAACAGACAATTCTCCAAAGAAGACATACAGATGGCCAAGAAACACATGAAAAGATGTTCAACATCACTCATTATTAGAGAGATGCAAATCAAAACCATGATGAGGTACCACCTTACACCAGCCAGAATGGCCATCATCCAAAAGTCTACAAACAAGAAGTGCTGGAGAGGGTGTGGAGAAAAAGGAACCCTAGTACACTGTCAGTGGAATTGTAAATCGGTGCAACCACTGTGGAAAGCAGTATGGAGATACCTCAGAAACACAGAACTACCATTTGATCCAGCAATCCCATTCCTGGGCATCTATCCAGAGAAAACCATGACTCACAAAGACACATGTACTCCAATGTTCATTGCAGCACTATTTACAATAGCCAAAACATGGAAGCAACCTAAATGTCCATTGACATAGAGTGGATCAAGAAGAGGTAGTACATATACACAATGGAATATTACTCAGCCATTAAAAAGAATGAAATACCAGCATTTTTAGCAACATGGATGGACCTAGAAATTATCATGCTAAGTAAAGTCAGCCATACAATGAGACACCAACATCAAATGCTTCCACTGACATGTGGAATCTGAAAAAAGGACAGACTGAACTTCTTTGCAGAACAGATGCTGATGCACAGACATTGAAAAACATACGGTTTCCAGAGGAGACAGTTTTGGGGGGTGGGGGGATGTGCTTGGGCTGTGGGATGGAAATTCTGTGAAATCAGATTGTTATGATCATTATACAACTACAGATGTGATAAATTCATTTGAGTAATAAAAAAAGGTAAAAAAAATTAATCCTCTTTGTCAGTTAGCCAAATTGTAATGCAAAACAAAAGTTCTAAAAGGAAATTAAAGTAATACTCCAAAGAATACACAAATGATAAAGTGAAACAGCCTTAATGCTAATATGGAGAAAGTATCAGTGTTCTGGATATAAAATTAAAGCAGCCACAAGATTCCCTTAAGCTAAAGTCTAATCCAGAGTCAGGGTGTAAGTCTTTTCAATGATATTAAGGCTGAGAGAGGTAAGGAAGGTGCAGAAGAAAAGTCTGAGGCTAGAAAAGATTGGTTTATTACATTTAAGGAAAGAAACCATCTCTATAACAAAAAACTGGAAGGTGGGGCAGCTGTGCTAAAATAGAAGATGCAGCAAGCTATCCAGATGATCTACCCAAGATGATTAATGAAGGTCGCTACACTAAACAGATTTTTGGTGTATAGGAAACAGACTTCTAAGGAAAGAGAATGTCATCTAGGACTTCCATAGTTGGAAGAAGTCAATTTCTGGTTTCAAACTTTCAAAGAATAGGCTGAATCTCTTGTTAGAGACTAATGCAGTTGGTAACCTGACACTGAACGCAATGTTCATTTACCATTCTGAAAATCCTAGGGCCCTGGAGAGTTATGCTAAATCTACTATGCCTGTGTTCTTTCAGTGGAACAACACATCCTAGATGATGGCACATCTGACACATGGTTTACTGTTGAGACCTACGGCTCAGAAAAAAAAAAATACTTTCAAAATGTTGCTACCTGTTGACAATGCACTTGTTCACCCCAAAATTCTGATGGAGATGTACAAGTTTAATGTTGTTTACAGGCCTTAACTAACACAGCATCCATTATGCAGCCCCTGGATCAAGGAGCCATACGACTTTCAAATCTTATTTAAAAAAATACTTTTTGGAGTTCCTGTCGTGGCGCAGTGGTTAACGAATCCGACTAGGACCCATGAAGTTGCGGGTTCGGTCCCTGCTCTTGCTCAGTGGGTTAATGATCCGGCGTTGCCGTGAGCTGTGGTGTAGGTTGCAGACGCGGCTCGGATCCTGCGTTGCTGTGGCTCTGGTGTAGGCTGGCAGCTACAGCTCTGATTAGACCCCTAGCCTGGGAACCTCCATCTGCCGTGGAAGCGGACCAAGAAATAGCAAAAAAAAAAAAAAAAAACTTTTTGTACTAAGGTTATTACTGTCATAGAGCTATACTCTGATGGATTTAAATGAAGTAAACTGAAAACCTTCTAAAAAGGATTTACTGTTCTAGATGCCTGTAGAAACATGAAGTATTCTTGGAAAGAGGTCAAAACAGCAACATTAACAGGCATTTGGGAAAAGATGATTCCAACCCTCATGAGTGACTTGAAGGTTTCAAGACTAGTGGAGGAAGCCACTCCAGATGAGGTTGAATTAGCAATAGAGGTAGAATTAGCAGTGGAGCCTGAAGATGTGACAGAATTGCTGCAATCTCATCGTAAAATTTTAATAGATGAGTAGGTGCATCCTATGTATGAGAAAAGAAAATATTCTTGAGATGGAACCTACTCCTACTGCAGAAGCTGTGAAGACTGTTAAAATGACAACAAAATAGTTTAGAATATTACATAAGCTTAATGATAAAGCAGCAACAGGGTTTGAGAGGATTGAATCCAAGTTTGAAAGTTCTATTGTGGATAAAATGCTATCAAATCATATTGCATGCTATGGAGAAATAGTCTGTTGAAAGGAAGAATCAACTGATGAGGCAAATTTCCCTGTTTTTTCATTTTATAAAATTGCCAAGACACCTCGACCCTCATCAGCCACTATTCTGATCAGTCAGCAGCCATCAATACCAAGGGAAGATTCTTCCTTAGTCAAAACAATTGTAACTCTCTGATGGCTCAAATAATGGTTAGTATGTTTTTAAAAATAAAGTATATTTAATTAAGGAATGAACATTTTTAGACATAATACTGCTGCACACTTAACAGACTACAGTATAGGCACTTCCCAGTGCCTATGAAAATATTGCTTTCATAGGCACTGGGAAACCAAAAAAACTGTGTGACTTTATTGCAATATTCTCCCTACTGTGGTGGTCTGAAACTAAATCCACAACATCCGAGAGGTAGGCCTGTACAGTTCCTGAAGTAATTTGGCATTTTCTCTTTTGGGAAATTATAGTTTTTGTTTTATAAGGAATAATTTAATTGTTCTGGTAACTGAAATTTTTGTCTGATGAAGGATATGTGATTTTTTTTTTTTTTTTTTTTAGGAAAAGTGGGCCTTTGTCAAGCTTCCCAACGCTTTTTTTTAAAGTTTTATTTAGCAACGAATAATAGATAACCAGTTTAAATATTTGGCCTGAGAAAACAGAAAATTTTGTCATTTGCTTAAACATGCATAGACCTTGAGAGCATCATGCTAAGACTCTCTTTGACTTAGGAATCCTATTACAAGACTTTCCCATTTTGAAGCTGTGTAAGTAAAGTTTCCACTTCTTATAACCTGGAGACTAAATCACAGACCAGACTTAAGTACGGCTGGTTTGTCTTTAATTTCTGGAACTTTTAAACTTCAGAGGTAAGAAATACAAGCAGAATCTAAAATTACTTGTGGCAACCCCACAGATTTTTTAACTACAATGTTGAAACAGGAAGTGACAGAATGTGGCAGAGCCCAATAGTGTTATGGAAGTGTGTGCGTGCGTGCGTTTGTGTGTGTGTGCACGCGCACATGCTATGCTGGCAAAGGCCAGTGGAGAGGGGCCATGGTTGACAGGCCAAAGGCCATACCACAAACAGAGTTCCCTCCTTTTCCTGATAGTGGCTGTGAGTTGCTCTGATTCCTGTCTAAGCCTATTTCTTCTGCTTTTTTTGAGGTCAATTTTAAGAGGTGTTTTATGCCTTTTCAATAAATTTATTTTTGCTTGCTTGAAAATGCAGATAATTTTTGTTTTCAACCAACTAAAATAAAGATCAGATACATTGCTAAAGTATTGGACTAACTAAATTAAAAATGTTTTCCTTACTGTAAAAACTCTTCCAGACTTTTTCTACATTAATATACCTTGTGAATCTCCAGTTGGGATGGCACACAATAAACTGTAAGACAATCTACCTGTTCAACACTTTAAGTTAAAAAAAAAAATAGGAGTTCCTGTCGTGGCTCAGTGGTTAACAAATCCGACTAGGAACCATGAGGTAGCAGGTTCGATACCTGGCCTTCCTCAGTGGGTTAAGGATCCGGTGTTGCCATGAACTGTGGTATAGGTTGCAGATGTGGCTCAGATCCCACGTTACTAGGGCTCTAGCGTAGGCCAGCAGCTACAGCTCCGATTAGACCATTAGCCTGGGAACCTCCATATGCCGTGGGTATGGCCCTAAAAAATAAAAGACAAAAAAAAAATCAGCTAAGAAAATGTTTATCATCATACAGCTTTCTGATTATCAAATTCCAGAATAAAATTAGGCTCTCACATAAAATGAAAAAACTTAAACATCTTTATTCCCCTATTTCACACTACTTCTTTACGGATATTTTTATTTTTAATTTATCATTTAATATTTTTAATTGTCCCTGCCAAGAAATTCTCACGTTGAGCATACTTTGCAACCCTACTTGTATATATTATTTTTCATTTGCATTATTTTTGGAAGTCCAAATGCACTATCTGTAACTTTGTAAAAAGTTATTTCATAAGTTTCTTGTATTAAATTATCTCAAAGAATCTCCGTGTTACTCTTAGATTCATATTCAGGATGGACTTGATGAATAAATATTCTAAGCCATTGACTATATGAGAATAACATTATATTGTTTTCATATACACACTAATAATGGTGCTGAGAATGAAATTCTAAGTATTTTCTTAAAAGAAAAACAAATTTTTCTTCAAATATCTATAAGTAATTCTTACATTGTATTCACATATGTTATGCTAATGAGTCTGCATCAATCTAAAAGTTTTTTATACTTAAATTTGCATTTTTTCATCTTATTTATAGGAATTTTATTTGGAAATTCATATTTTGCAAGGTATTGGTAGGTACAGTAACTCTTAAAAACTTTTTTGGGAGTAATTAGTGAGCTTTAACCAATTTACTGCTTGTTTTTTCCATCTTGTGTATTTTTTCTAATAATGTTTTATTAATCTACCTGTTATAATTTTCCTCACTGCTTCCTTAAGAGTGCCAAAATTCCTGAATTACGTTCAAGCTTTAAATGGTTATTATCATATTTTATTACTATAATGGCCAGGTATTTTTCATACACTGTGTTGAAGGGTTTCACACATTTGTAATAAAATATTACTATTTTAATATCTGCAATAGCAATTTTGACATTCATCACCCCAAATAAATGTCAGCCTAATTTATTTTGACTCCTTAAAATTTTGTTATCCCACTTAGGTGTAGTTTAATTCAAGCTTTCTAACTCTGAAGTTTTCTTTCCATCTCTGCTCATTCTTCAATTGCTTTTTCCCCTGTTTCTTCCTGTTTCATACAAGCCACTTCTTGCAAGCTACTGAAATGGGTTTCTAACTGTTCTCTAACAAAATCTGGAATTGTAAACAGATTACTTTCAGAGTCATAATTAGCACTGATTTTTAAGGGTGTTTTTCCATTTCCTTTTTGCACTGTTTTTGTATTCCATCCTACAGACATTTTTATTTATGTTTACTAATACAGTTATTATTATTGATGCGTTGCATTAGGAACAACATATGGAATATACTCTAAGCTCTTTTCTTTTTGTTATTGAAGTTATTTGCAGAAAATAGAAATCCACTCTAACTGAAGCAAATACATATATGTGTGTATATATATATATATATATATCTGATAAATAAATATATACATATATGAAACACACTGGTAAGCTTACAGAATTGAATAACACAATGAAAAACCAAGTCATGAAAAGGAAAGGAGCCAAAGAAGAATTAGGCATCAGTAGCAAAACTAGTGAGCTTTTCTCATGGACATGGGAATCACAAAATTGAACTCTCATTCCTTTCCAGTCTTTGTGCTTCCTTTAAAGATGTGCATTTCTGGAAGAGAATTCAATTGGCCTTAGATGATGTCCTCATCCTTTTTACCAGAGAGGAAAATCTGTGATTAGAAGCCCAGGAGAAGAACATTGGTAAAGAGGTACTGGTATCAAAAGAAGGGGAGGTCAAAAGCGATATCAGTGCATGTTTTCATCTCATGCATTTCTCCTTTTTTAGTTTAACTCTCCTTTAGTCTCTATCAGCTTGTTATTGGTCTTTGGTCCTTATTATATTCTGTCCAAACTGTATGTCTGTTATCTGTGGGAGGATATAATCCTTGCATATTACATCACCACTATTACAAGCAGACCCACTATGTGCTTTTTATTATTGAAGGTCATTCTGCAGTAGTTATGTATTTTATATATGCCTGTTAGATCAAATGCATTTAAGGTAGTCCAAATCTTCCCACATTTCTACTAATATTTCTCCCCTACTTATATAAGTGACTGAGAAATTAAGTTAAAATGTTCTATTGTGACTATAATTTCCTTGCAATATAAAAACTTTTACCCTATGTATTTTAAGACATTGTTATAATTCTTTATCATTATCTCTAATAATCATTTTGCCTCCAAGACTTTTTTTTTTTTTTGTCTTTTTGCCATTTCTTGGGCCGCTCCTGCGGCATATGGAGGTTCCCAGGCTAGGGGTTGAATCAGAGCTGTAGCCACCGGCCTACGCCATAGCAACACGGGATCTGAGTCACGTCTGCAAGTCTGCAAACTACACCACAGCTCACGGCAACACTGGATCCTTAACCCATTGAGCAAGGCCAGGGATTGAACCCACAACCTCAAGGTTCCTAGTTAGATTCGTTAACCACTGCACCACGATGGGAACTCCAAGACTTTTTTTTTTTTTTAAGTTTTAGTGAAGTATAGGTAATTTACAAGGTGGTGAAAATTTCTGTTGTAAAAGCAAAGTGACCCAGTCATACATATACACATATTCATTCTCTCGCAGATTCTTTTCCCACATAGATATTACAGAATACTAGGTAAAATTCTGTGCTTTACAGCCTGCTATATAAGATTATTTTTGGTTATACGAATATGGTTATGTCAGCTCTCTTTTGGCTGGCATTCCCATGTTACACTTTTTCTATTGTTTTATTGTTTGTTTTACTGTACTTCAAATTTATTAATTTTGGACAGAATATACTGAGATTTTGTTCCTCTACCTTCAAGTCTGATGCCTTTGGATGACTCATGCAAAATATTTATCTATTTATATAAATTATGTGTATGTGTGTGTATACGCATGTGTGGGTGTGTTAAATCTGTTAAGTTATAACTATCCAGCTTGATGAAATTAGTTCTCTGTTTTCATCCATTCATTTTTATTTCTATTATCTGTTTTTCTTAGTTTGGAAATTACATTTCAATTTATCTTTTACTGGTTGATCTAGAAATTAAACACATATTTAACTCTAATGTTAATAAATACCTATGTCTTCCTCTAGAATTATGTAAGAAATTTAACCCCATTTATAAAGGAACCAATTTTAAAAAACTGCAACTTAATTTTATGTGTTATGCAAAGTACTTAAGAGGTAAATTTTTGCTTAAAACGTGAAGGTTATTTCCCTTCAATTTGAATTACATCCTCTAGAATTTTATTTATTTAAGTTATATTTATACCTCATTATCAGTCTTAATTTATCTTAAATATTTATATTACTTTCACTATTGGAATATATTTTAATAAATATGGAATTCTGCATTTTTTAAACATGTTGCAGTTCTCATTTCAACTGCTGACCTGAAATAAATGAACTGTTAGATGTTTATCCAGAAAATATGAGTTTATAAGAACTGAAATTTTAGGGCTACAACCATGGTTAGCCACATGCAAGCCCCCACGAAGCAAGACCCATTTTTATGAAAGAGAAAAGGAAGTTGGATGGCCTATAGTAAAAGAATTCATATTCATGTTTTTTATTGGCTAAGTCCTTGCCAGGAAAAAATATCAGTCTTTCTTTTTCCTATTGGACTCTGTTGCTGTCACAGCACAAGAGAGCCTCCTTCTGGTCTCCAAACTCTATTTAACAGAGATTTCTGTTCACTAAATTTTTACACGTCTTACTGTAATTTCACTTTTTTTTTTTCTTGTGAGAAATTAGCTATCAGCCTTTTTGCTGCTTCTTTAGAGTGAATCTTTCTTATTTTCAAGCAGTTTTTAAGATTTTTCTCTTCTGTTTTCTGCAATTCAATTATTTTGGGAATTTGTTGGCCTCCTCAAATCTGTTTATATTTGTCTTTCATCAGTACTTTAAAAAGTATCATCCATTATCTCCTTAGTTATTGCCTTTGTCCTTTGAACTCTATCTCCTATTCTATCTTTTAACTTGTCTTTTAACTCAACAATATTTTCTCTCATTTTATTTCTTGCTATTTCCCTTGGCTTATTTTCTAGAAGTTTTCTGTTATTTTGTAGTCAATGTTTCTTTTTTAAAATATGTCAAGTTCACTTTTATATTTTCCTACCTGCATCTTCAAGGTTGTATTTTGTTCCTTTAAATGTGGTTAAACTTTACTATTCTTTAAGGTCAGTCTATTTAATAATTCTGTAATTTAAAGTTATATTCTATTTCTCTTTTGTTGATTTGTTATCCTTGACAGCATGTTTATTCTTCTCTTTCTCTCATGTATGCATGATTTGAGCATGCACATAGAAAAGCAACAGGCACACATACACACTATACTGCATACTCTTGTGTCAGGCTCAGTTCTAAATGATTTACGAAATTAATTAATTCTCAATACATACCTACAAGGTAGTCACTTTTACATTCACTTTACAGTTGAGGAAACTGAGAATCTCAGAGAATGAATGACTTGGCCAAGTTCACACAATTAGTGTAAACAATTTCTAATAATGCTTTGGGATCTACTGTGGAGGTAATTTCGCCCAGAAGCTACGCTTTTGTAGGCATTACCAATCTCAGACCACTTTAACTCCACCTCAAAATTTGAAAATAGCTGGAACACCAAGATAATCACAGTCTAAAGGTATTCTCAGATATTCTAGTTCATTCTTGCTTTAATCCTTCAATACACTCCAATAGCTTTGAATACTCTGGCTTAGTATAAATAAGTCTCTGACTATTTATTTTATGTCAATTAAAGGCTTTACTTTCTGTCTCTTCAGCTGAGGATTCCATCAGGATAAAAGTTCACATGTATTGGATAGGAACATGCACCCAATTCCGAGTTAACGGTCCTCCCTGATATCCATCTTCTCTAATTGTCGCCACATCTTTCCCATGACTTTGCTCTTCCTCTGACTTTCACTAGATTGACCGAATAATTGCTTTTCATTCCCGTACAAATATTCTTGACTTAAAGTAGATCAATACCACTAGTTTATTCCTTTTAACACACAATACCTAATAATGTCTGAATATTGATTCCCTTCTCATTTTATAGCTATTTTAGTGTTTTTCAGAATTTGTTTTATTCCATATTTTTGTTTCTACATAGCAAATGTTTTAGACAACCACCTGTTCACATGTATTAATATTGTGCCTCTTTTGAGCATGCACTGTATTTATTCATCATTGTTTCCAAAGTTCTCTGATATTCTAAAAATATGATTTTTAAAATTAATTCAGTTTTTTCTTGTCATTACACTGGGCATATGGGTCATCCAACTACTCCATCCTTCCCAGAAGTAGAAGCAAGTCATTGTTATTTCATAGTTTCCATTCTCTCTATTCAGGAACTTATATTAGATGTTCCTTGATTTTTTCAAGTTTTACCCTCCATGTCTTTTGACTTCTCATATTTTCTATCTTTTTGCTAATATTCTGCTATATGTTACTCTTTATAATGACCAACAAGATCTAAAATATTTACTCTCTAGCCCTTTACAGAGGAAAATTTTCTAACTGCTGCTCTAGAATGATTTTGCATTTCCTCTGAATAACCCCCAAATCATCACTGGCCAGAAAATAATCTAATTTTTAATTTGGTAATTGAAGATCATATAATCCATAAGAAAAATAACATGATTAATATCCCTTATGTTACAAATTCTCAGGGTAGAATATACACTTTTTCCCCTACCAATTGCTGTAGTACTGCTAAATGAACTTCCTTTTCAAAACCTTGTGTCACTTGATATTTTTTTTTGTCTACTATTTCATTATGGGTATAGCTATTAATCACCTACTCACCGATGAGTGATAAAGCCCAAATTTGTAGCCCATCTATCTTGCTACCAAAATAGTCATAGAAATTGGCCACGTTGCTGTAAGTCTCACTCGTATTTCTAGTAGGGTCTATTTTCCTGTACTTTGAAGTTTACATATATAAGAAAATTTATAATATTTTAATATTAGCATTTGCTATTGAGATTTGTCAGGTAAACTGACTTACCATAAAGACTAAATCTAATTCTAAAATCCAAGATGTATTTTCTCAGATATAAAAACTGAACTTACTAGTAAGTGATAGAAAAGTTTTTGAAAGAGAAATGCTTAGTAAATATGGTTATACAACATTTACTAATATAAATATCAATTTTATAATCAATCTAAGTTTCATTTGATTATGCACCATGAGATAAACATCAGTAATTCTTACTTTTAACAAAACAGACTAATAATACACTGCACAAATTATCTGAGGCAAGAATAGGTAATCTTCTAATTAGAAAAATGCAACGGTCATCATAGAAAAAATTTAAGTGACATATACATTTCTGAAACTCCGGGGTATAGGATTTAATTTGATTGTTTTTTAAAATAGTAATTTTCCAACACAGTCTCTCAGCACATTTCATTTACATGAGAAAACTTCAATTATGATATTCTTAATTTTCCTTGGTAATTTCCTAAGAAAAAGGATTAATTACTTTGAGACAGAAGCTTTAAAGATAATCATAGGATTTTTTTTCAATTTAAACCTCAAATACACAGACAAAAAAAAAAGAAAGAAAGAAAAGAAAGAAAAAGAGAGAGAGCAAAGGAAAAGCTTGTGCTTAAAACCTAAAGAAAATACTGGTCTTTTGAAATCACTGTTGAAATATTTCTTTAGACATGGTAAAAATCTTCCTATTGTTGCTGAGTAACTAATAATTACATATTTAAGTTCAACTGACTCAATGCAGCAAGTAAATTTTAAGTAAACATACTGTTTTAAGAAATGAATGGCATATTTAGAGTGTTGGTATTTAGAAAATGCAAGCTTTGTGAAATTTGTAATGTGTTTCAGAATCATGTTTAAATGAATGAATGACAGATTATATTTAATGAAATAAAAATAGAAGAATATTATAAATACTTGAAAGCCCAAGGTAGGGTGCTATTATAAGTACTCTGCTTTCAATCAAGATTACAAATATTCAAGTTTAAAATCACTTTAACTAATAATGATATTTTTGTTAGAGATGGAATCCGTGGCTCTGTACCCTGGCTAATCATAAAATCACACAATGAGTCTGAAAATACTTCTAGGTCTCACTCGGGTTCACTGAAAACAAACCAGTTTTTAAGAAGGGGTGTGGGTAGTTTGAAATATCTCACATTATTCTTACACATGGGTAAGCTTAAGAACCAATGATGGGAGGGTAGAGTAAGATGGCAGAGGAATAAGAGGTCACTGTTAGCTTCTCCCACAAACACATCAAAAAAAACATCGACATGTAAAACGACTTGCACAGAACATCCACTAAATACTGGCATAAGAACTTAAACCTCCAAAAAGAGCAAGAAGCTCTTGACATAACTGGGTAGAACGAAAGAAAAAAGAGAGAGAGAGAGAGAACAGGAATCAGGACTGCACTAGCATTCCAGAGAGGGAGCTGTGAAGGAGAAAAGGAACCCATACCCTGAGAAGCCACCTAACAGACAGAAAGATCAACTGAGTCGGAGGGACCTCAAGTTGCCAAGAAAAGTACAGCAGCTGGACAGAGAATGGCAAAGCAGAGTGAGAGCTGCAAAGATCATCTGAACCACCAGCCCAGACATTATAGCTTGAGCTGCTCAGGTGGGGACTGTGCTCTGAGACTTAGGTCCTGATGTCAGTCCTGGGAAGAAAACTGGGGTTGGCAGTGTGGAGACAGCCTAAAGGGGCTAAGAAGCAGTGCACCATGGGAGGGGGAGCAGTATGCTATGGGCTAGGGAGTGGAACACCAAAGCAGGGGGAACCTGGGAGGAGGTCCGGATCTGCATGACAGGCAAGGTGCCACTGCCGGGGAGGGCGAGAGGAGGAGGGGCGGACTGCCACAGGGAACTCCCAGCACCATGGCAGGCTCATGTGCACCCACAGGTTCTCACAGGATGGGGTGGCGGTGGCACAGGCTACGCGTGGCAAGAAGCGTCTTGTTCATGTAGAGGAGACTGGATGCTTCTTGTTCAGGCTATCTGTGGCCAGGCATCTCTTGTGTGGGCTAAAGGCATTAGGGGGCTAAGTGCGATGTGGTGCCTCTTGCATGATCTACAGGTGGCAGGGACAGACCCTGGTGGTTGTCTCAGAGTCCAGAGGGAGGCATGTCTTGCCACCACTGGGGGCCAGTGAGTGGGATCCACCTGCGACCCCAGTCACCTCAGGGCTTGGCAAAAAAAAGCAAAAAAGAGGGCCCTGGAACCAAGCAACATACACTGTTGCTCTCACTCCCCTGAAAACACACCTGGCCTGCCACTGCCACTGCCACTGCCAAACATTCTGGGTGGTGCCCAGACACTTGGTCACTGTCCCTTCCCAAGGCTCTACAACTAGGAGAAGCTGGTGCAGCACCTGCTGTGTGGGCTAAGTGGGACAGGGTGCTTCTTGTGTTGTCTGCAGGTGGTACAGGCAAACTGCTGCAGTTATCTATCTCAGATTCTAGAGGTGGGGTGGCCCACTGCCACTGGGGATACCTGAACAAAAATCACTTGCAGCCCCAACCACCTCAGAGGACACTACAGAGAAGGACACTGCAATGGAACACCACCCTGTTGTTGCTCTTGCTCCCCTGTGAGCACACTTGCCCTGCTGCTGCCACTGCCAAATGCTCTGGGCAGTACCCAGATGCTTGATCACCATCATTCTCAGGAACCTGCAACTAGGAGCAGCTTGTGCAGCATCTTCTGTGGGGGCTAAGCAGGAGGAGGTGGTTCCTGCATGGTCTACAGGAGTCAGGGGCAAACTACTGCAGTTATCTCTGGCTCCAGCTGTGGGAGTGGCTAGCCACCACTAGGGGTCTGTGAACAGACACCACTTATAGTCCCATTCACCTCAAGGGCACCAAAGAGGAGGGCAATGTGACCGAACACCACCTGTTGGTGCTCTTACACCCATGGGAACACACCTGCCCTGCTGCTGGCCCTGCCAAACGCTCCAAGCAGTACCCACACGCCTGATTTCTGTCACTTCCCAGGGTACTGCAACTAGGATTAGCCTGTGTAGCACCTCCCATGTGGGCTAAGTGAGACAGGTTGCTTCATGCAAGGTCTACAGGTGGCAGGGGAAAACCACAGCAGTTATCACTGACTCCAGTGGCGGTTGTGGGCTGCTACCAATAGGGGTCCCTAAACAGGCATCACCTGTGGTTCCAATCACCTCAGAGGAGGACACTGTAGTCAAACACAAGTTGTTGCTCTCACTCCCCTGGGAACTCACAAACCCTATGGCCACTACAGATGGTGTTCGGTCACAGGGCCCTCCTCTGTGGTGCTCTTGAGGTGAATGGGGCTGCTAAATGCTCTGGTCACCTTGTAGATCTGCCTAGAGATCATTACACAGGGTCCTGAAAATAGGTGTAGCCTGTGCAACCTTCCTGCAGGTCCTTGGGCTATTGAGAGCCCAATAACCAGGCACTCACTGTTGGCCCTACCCATTGCCTCCTTCTCCCTGAAAACATACTGAGCATCCTGGGGATAACAGCCTGCTCACACTGAAGCAAGAGAAAGCAAATATTCAAATTCCCAGACCAAAAATAAATAGGAACCCCATCAAAAATACAAAGGCACCATTTTACAGAAGTAGCCTTATAAGACTTCATTTTGGCTTCCCCAAACTCAGAGAAAGAAAAACACAAGCAAGATGAAGAAGCTCAGAAACCATTCCCAGTTAAAGCAATAGGAGATTTCATCTAATGCAGTCAACAATGAAACAGACCTCTGCAGCCTGACAGACAGTGAGTTAAAAGGGAGTTATTGAAAATACTGAAGGAGGAGTTCCCATCATGGTGCAGTGGTTAACGAATCCGACTAGGAACCATGAGGTTGCGGGTTCGATACCTGCCTTTGCTCAGTGGGTTAACAATCCGGCATCGCTGTGAGCTGTGGTGTAGGTCGCAGATGCGGCTCGGATCCTGTGTTGCTGTGGCTCTGGCATAGCTGGCAGCTACAGCTCCAATTCGATCCCTGGTCTGGGAACCTCCATATGCCATGGGAGCAGCCCAAGAAATGACAAAAAAAAAAAAGTACAAAAAAAATACTGAAGGAATTTAGAAAGGATATGAACAGTACTGCAGATTCCTTTAGAAAGGAACTAGAAAATATAAGGAGGAGCCAAGAAAAATTAGAAAATTCATTTGCAGAGAATGCAAGCTGAGGTAAAGGAATAAAGAGCAGGATGAATAACACAGAGGAATGAATTAGCAACATGGAAGACAGAATAATGGAAGTCACCCAATCAGGACAGCAGACAGAAAACCAAGTGAAAAAAACATGAAAGCAATATAAGAGATCTATGGGATAATATATAGTGGGCAAATATATGCATAATAGTAATTCCAGAAGGAAAAGAAAAAGAAAAGGGGATTGAAAATATATTTGAAGAAATTATGGCTAAAAACTTTCCAAATACAAAGGATACTGATATCAAGATACAGGAAGCACAGACGGCCCCAAACAAGTTGAACACAAACAGGCCCACACCAAGACATGTTATGATAAAAATGGCAAAAGTTAAAGATAAAGAGGATTCTAAAGGCAGCAAGAGAAAACCAAAACGTTATTTATAAGGGAACCCCCATAAGGCTATCAGTTGATTTCTCTACCAAAACACCACAGGCCAGCAGGGAGTGGCAAGGTATATTTTAAGTGCTGAAAGGAAAAAAATTTCAACCTAGAATACTCTATACATCAAGAATATCATTTAAAATACAATGGAAAATAAAGAATTTCCCCAACAAACAAAGGCTAAAAGAACAGAGCAATACTAAACCCATTCCAAAAGAAAAACTGAAAGGGCTTCTCTAAATTTAAAAGAAAAAAAAAAGTAAGAAGAATTAGGATGAAGGAAACGACAATGGGAAAGCAATCACTTAAATAAGCCAGCATGCAGATCTCAACATGAAGATGTTAAAAAGAAGACATCAAAATCACACAATGTTGGGAAGGAAAGTAAGAAAATATAGATTCTTTTTTATTTTAATGATGTGTTTGACCATATATGACTATCAGGCTAAACCAAAGAGATATAGGAAGGGGTTAACACACTTAAAAAAACAGGGAAACCACAAATCAAAACCGAACATTACATTCACAAAAACTGAAAAGGAATCAAGCATAAAATAAATGGAAACTATCCAAATCAAAAAAGAAGAGAAACATAGAATCAACTGGAAAACAAGGCAGTAAATACATATCTATCAATACTTACCTTAAATGTCAATGGACTGAATGCTCCAATCAAAAGACACAGAGTGGCAGATTGGATAAAAAAGAAAAAACCTTCAATCTGCTGTCTATAAGAAACTCACCTTAGGGCAAAGGACACCTATAGATTGAAAGTGAGGAGATAGAAAAAGATATTTCATGCCAATGGACAAGACAGGAAAGCAGGAGTTGCAATACTCATATCAGACAAAATAGACTTTAAAACGAAGGCCATAAGGAAAGACAAAGAAGGACACTATTTAAGAAAAGGATATTACAATTGTCAATATATATGCACCTAATATAGGAGCACCCAAACACATACAACAAATACTAACAGACATAAAAGGAAAAAATTGATGGGAATACAATCATAGCAGGAGACTTTAACACCCTACTTACATCAATGGACAGATCCTCTAGACAGAAAATCAAAAAGGCAACAGAGATACTAAATGACACAACAGAAAAGTTAGACTTAATTGACTTTTTCAGGACATTACATCCAAAAAAATCATAATATACATTCTTATCAAGGGCACATGGAACATTCTCAAGAATTGATCACATACTGGGGCACAAAGCTAACCTTAACAAATTTAAGAGTATAGAAATTATTTCAAGTATCTTCTACGACCACAATGGCATGAAACTAGAAACCAACCACAGGAAAAGAAATGAGAAAAAATTGACTACATGGAGACTAAACAACATGCTACTAAAAAACCCATGGGTCAATGAGGAAATCAAGAAGGAAATTAAAAAATACCTAGACACAAATGATAATGAAGACACAACCATTCAAAATCTATGACATGCCACAAAAGCAGTGCTCTAGAGGAAAATTCATAGCAATACAGGCCTTCCTCATAAAAGAAGAAAAAATAAAACCTAAAGTCAGCATAAGGAAGGAAATCATAAAGATCAGAGAGGAAATCAATAAAATAGAGATTCAAAAAACAACAGATGAAATCAATCAAACCAAGAACTGGTTCTTTGAGAAGGTAAACAAAATTGACAAACCTCTGGCTAGACTCACCAAGAAGAGGAGATAAAAAACCCAAATGAACAAAATAAGAAATGAAAAAGGAGAAGTCACAATGGATAAGAGAAATACAAGAAACTATGAGAGAATACTATCAACAATTGTATGCCAACATATTTTACAACCTAGAAGAAATGGACAACTTTCTAGAGACTTACAGCCTGCCAAAACTGAATCAAGAAGAAATAGATCAACTGAACATACTGATCACTAGAAATGAAATGGAATATGTCATAAAAACACTCCCTACAAATAAAAGTCTAGGACCAGAGGCTTCACAGGCAATTTCTACCAAACATACAAAGAGGTACTTAGACCCATCCTCAACTTTTCAAAAGGTTGAAGAAGAAGGAACACTCCCAAAGACATTCTATAATGCCACTATCACCCTAATTCCAAAACCAGACAGAGATCCCACCAAAAGAGAAAACTATAGGCCAATATCTTTGATGAATATAGATGCAAAAATTCTCAACAAAATTTTAGCCATCCGAATACAGCAACATATAAAAAAGACCATACACCACGACAAGGTGGGATTCATCACAGGTTCCCAAGGATGGTTCAACACACGCAAATCAATCAACATCATACACCACACTAACAAAAAATAAAAAATAAAAAAACCACATTATCATCTCAATAGATGCAGAAAAACCCTCTGACAAAGTCCAACATCCATTCATGATAAAAACTCTTACCAAAGTGGGTATAGAGGGAACATACCTTAACATAAGTCCCAGGCTCCTTGCCCCATGGAAAAAAATTGTACTTTTAACAATGGTTAATGCATTCTATAGTCTTGCTGCCATTATATTTCTTCTGCATTTGGAGCCTAAATTTTCACAAAGAGAAGCCCTTTTATTGGTTTGTGGAATCTCAACATTATTTATCTTGAAATTGCAATTTGTGCTGGAAAAAAAGATTTCATTTGGGACCATCATACTGTAGTAACATTTAGATTTTGATGTAAAATCAAGAATTCTAGTTCAGAACAATTACCTTTGTTCCTGAAAGTTCATGGACTAAAAACTTAAAGTGATTAAATGTATATACACATGAAATTATCCTAAAGTTATAGCCAAATTAAACAAAAAATAACTCTTGAAAAAATAGAAAAATAAATTGATACAGACTTACAAAATTCACATTTTTTTCAAAACTAAAGGAAAAAAAATCAAGTGAGTCAAATGTCAATTATTTCCCTTAATCTTTTTCTTTGTCAAAGTCACATGCTTACTTCATTGGCACTTATTTTCCCATTATATAATGTTTAAAATTGTGATACTGGAACAAAAAGTATAAGTGACATTGCTACATATTACGATATAATTTAGATATACATTTAAGCTTATCCTTTATATTATTTCTAATTTAATGTAATTTTTTCATCTTAGTTATTCTATAATGAAATGTTAATAAAATGAAATCTTTAAAAATTCAGACATAACATGTTCTTGGAACACAAGTAAAAATGCAAATGCACAGAATGCAAAAGTAACATCAGAAAAATAGATGTTTTTAGCTCAACATAATAACAGCCATTTATGACAAACACACAGCAAACATAATACTCAATGAAGAAAAGCTGAAAGCTTTCCTACTAAAATCTGGAACAAGACAAGGATGCCCACTCTCACCACTTGTGTTCAACATTGTATCGGAAGACCTAGCCACATCAATCAGACAAACAAAAGAAATAAAAGGAATCCAAATCAGAAGAGAACAGGTAAAATTATCACGGTATGCAGATGACATGATACTATATATAAAAAACCCTAAGGACTCCACACAAAAACTACTTGAACTGATCAACAAATTCAGCAAAGTGGCAGGATCCAAGATTAACATTCAGAAATTGGTTGCATTACTGTACACTAACAATGAAATATTAGAAAAGGAATATAAAAATACAATGCCTGGAGTTCCCATCGTGGCACAGTGGTTAGAGAATCCGACTGAGAACTATGACGCTGCGGGTTCGATCCCTGGACTTGCTCAGTGGGTTAAGGATCTGGCATTGCCATGATCTGTAGTGTAGTTTGCAGACGTGGCTCAGATCCGGCGTTGCTGTGGCTCTGGCATAGGCCAGTGGCTACAGCTCCAATTCGACCCCTAGCCTGGGAATCTCCATATGCCATGGGAGCGGCCCAAGAAATGGCAAAAAGACAAAAAAAAAAATTACAATGCCTTTTAAAATCACACCCCCCAAAATTAAATATCTAGGAATAAACTTGACCAGGGAGGTTAAAGACTTAAATTCTGAGAACTTTAAAACATTAATCAAGGAAATTAAAGAGGATTCAAAGAAATGGAAAGATATTCCATGCTCCTGGGTTTAAAAAATTAATATTGTGAAAACAGCCATACTATCCAAAATAATCTACAGATTCAATGCAATCCCTGTCTAGTTACCCATGACACTTTTCACAGAACTAGAACAAACAATCCAATAATTTATATGGAACCACATAAGACCCAGAATGCCAAAGCAATCATAAGGAACAAAAACCACATAGGAGGCATAACTCTCCCAGACTTCAGTGAATATTACAAAGCCACAGTAATCAACAAGCCAGTGTGGTACTGGTACCAAAATATATATACAGACCAATGGAACATAATAGAGAATCCTGAAATAACCCAGACAACTATGGTCAATTAATCTTCTACAAAGGAGACAAGAATATAAAATGGGAAAAAGACAGTCTTTTCAACAAATGATTCTGGGAAAACTGGACAGCCACATGTAAGTTAAACT
Source organism: Phacochoerus africanus (assembly GCF_016906955.1). Classification (NCBI taxonomy): domain Eukaryota; kingdom Metazoa; phylum Chordata; class Mammalia; order Artiodactyla; family Suidae; genus Phacochoerus; species Phacochoerus africanus. The sequence continues at coordinate 93,759,054 of NC_062553.1, forward strand.
GGAACACACCCTCACACCATGCACCAAAATAAAAAACAAAATGGCTTAAAAGATTTAAAGACAAGAAGAGATACTATAAAACTCCTATAGAGAACATAGGCAAAATATTCTTTGAAATGAACTGTATAAACGCTTTCTTAGGTCAGTCTCCCAAAGCAACAGAAATAAAAGCAAAAATAAACCAAGGAGACCTAATCAAACTGAGAAGGTTTTGCACAGCAAAGGAAACTATAAAAAAAAGACAACCTAGGGAATGGGATAAAATAGTGTCAAATGCTGCAACCAACAAGGGCTTAATCTCTAAAATATAAAAACAACTTACACAACTCAACTCAGCAGCAAAAAAACCCACAACCTAATTGAAAATTGGGCAAAAGACCTGAATAGACATTTCTTCAAAGAAGACATACAGATGGCCAAGAGGTACAATAAAAAGTGCCCAACATCACTAATTATTAGAGAAATGCAAATCAAAACTACTATGAGGTACCACCTCACACTGGTCAGAATGGACAGCATTAACAAGTTCACAAATAACTTCACAGTGGTATACCACTAGGGACAAAATAATGGCATTTGCAGAAACATGGATGGAACCAGAGACTCTCATACTAAGTGAAGTAAGCCAGAGAAAAAGACAAACACCATATGCTATCACTTATATCTGGAATCTAAAATATGGCAAAAATAAACTTTCTACAGAAAAGAATCTCATGCACTTGGAGAACAGACTTGTGGGGAGGGGGAGGAAGTGGGATGGACTGGAAGTTTGGGGTTAGTAGATGCAAACTATTGCACTTGGAGTGGATAGGCAATGAGATCCTGCTCTATAGCAAAAGGAACTATAGCTAGTCACTTGTGAAGGAACATGATGGAAGACAATGTGAGAAAAGGACTGGGTCAATCTGCTGTACAGTAGAAATTGATAGAACACTGTAAATCAATTATAATGGAAAAAATACAAATCACATAAACTTTAAAAAAAGGAAAAATAGATGCTAAAGTTTAAAACGTAAAACTTCTTAAAGTTTTGAACTTCTAGAGCTTGACAAAATATTCAGGATCATTTCAGATTAACATAAATTTTTATTTAAATTATTATATAGTCAATCTTAATAAGTAATGTATATTATTCAGTAAAAGATAGAGGCTGTTAATACAAAGAAAAAATGAAAAGTTCATATTATTTTATTTTATTTTTTAAATTAAAAAAAATTTTTTTGTCTTTTTGCTATTTCTTGGGCCGCTCCCGCGGCATATGGAGGTTCCCAGGCTAGGGGTCTATTGGGGCTGTGGCCGCCAGCCTACACCAGAGCCACAGCAACGCAGGATCCGAGCTGCGTCTGCAACCTACACCACAGCTCACGGCAATGCCGGATCGTTAACCCACTGAGCAAGGGCAGGGACCGAACCCACAACCTCATGCTTCCTAGTCGGATTCGTTAACCACTGCGCCCCGACGGGAACTCCTTATTTTAATATTAAAGAGGCAGTCATGTCCTTTTTATCAAAATGAAGATCTTCATTCTACAATAAAATAAATTATGCACACATAAAAAGGTTTGTCTCGAAATTTTAAGTAAACAAAATAGCAAAATATGCAATCCCTTATTTTCATTTGAAACATACCTATCTAGTAAGTAAAATACTTCATTTGCAGACTATAAATACTAAAGCAAATTTATTAAGTGGACAATATCATACAATGTTTCACACCTGAAGTTGTAAAGTATCAAAATAGTTTCTACAGTCCTATAATTAATTCATCATCAGAAGACCTTTGGCCCATATTCAAATCCATTCTATAAACAGTCTTAGAAGTTATTTTTAAAAAAGCCTTAGAGAGAGTGTGATCAAATCCAAATCCAAATGTGTGCAAAGGCATGCACACATGCACAAAACCACAAGTAGGATAAGGAATTTATAACCAAAGGATCTCACAAAGTATGCATTTTGACATTTATTAAAATAAATTAGAATTATATAAATACTTTTAAGAAAATAAACAATTATTGAGTGAATAGCCTTCTATTTGTTTATCCTTATGAAAATGCCCTTCAATTGGATTTGTGAGCTAGATTACCTAGAGCTTGTCTGAAATGGCAAAAATAATGTTTGAATCCAAAATGGCCATGCCAATGGGAATATATAAACCTGACTTTAAGAGAACAAGATATTTAATCAAACTTGTTTTTTAATAGTCTTGAGGAAATAAATCAATAATGTTTCCAGTGAATAGAAATGCTATTACATCTACTTTAGAACTACTGTACAGTTTCATGACATTATATTTAATAGAATCTCAAATGATTTTGTAATTTCAACTATACTATGAATTATAGACCCACTTATTCCATAGCATTAAAATAATTCTTCCATACATCTATTGATATAAAAGCAGAGATCTTTTTATAGTATGAACATTCAGACTAATGCTTGACACAAAGTACAACAATTTTAAAATAAATCATCCTATATCAATAAATTTTACTTTTTAAAAGAAGCATTTTCACTGTAATTTTACTTTTGGCAGTGCTTTCAAGTTTATATATCCATAATTTGGGGGTATTCTAAGTTGCTGACATGTGACAACCCTATAGAATATATACAAATATAAAAACTATGTACTAAGTATTAAATTGACAATGAGAAATCTTCAATTTTTAATTGATGCACTATTATACGCAAAAAACTGAAGCATAAACAAAAGTGTTTATTTGTTAAGCTAATAAACTGAGAAAAGTAAACCAGTTTTTTTAAAACTTTTTTGGATCCTTTCCGTCCCTTCGGAGTGTGTCTATCCCTGTGCTTCAGCCTACAACTGTCAGCATTCTATGTGCCTCCAGTCTATCTAAGCAACATATGTTTTCATCAACTGCTTCTCTAGCCCTTGTCTGAATTCCTGTTTCCCACCCTGTGCCTGCAGACCATGTGCAACTCAAACATCTCCACATACTGTGCCTCACTTGCTTGTCATTCAGCTATTGAAGGACATCTTGGTTTCTTCTAGGTTTTACCCATTTCTAATAAAACTGACTTCTACATATGTGCTTAGTTGTTGTTTTTTTTTTTTTTATTTCTTTGTGTGTTTTCACACCAGTGGGGTAACTACACCAGGGTACAACTGCTGCACCTATAGTAACACTATGCTTAGCTTAAGAATCTGGCCAGATGTCCTCTCAAGAGATTGTACTTTTTTTTTTTTGTCTTTTTGCCATTTCTTGGGCTGCTCCTGCGGCATATGGAGGTTCCACCTATCAGCAATGAATGAGATTTTCTGTTGTCCCACATTCTTAACAAAAATTAATTGGTATTGTCAGTTTTTGGCATTTAGCTATTCTAATATATCAGCAGGGTATCTCATTAGTATTTTAATTTGCTTTTCCCTAATGTACAATGCATATTGTTTTCCTAATCCCCCAATGTTGAAGAATTTATATATGTATACATGTTAGTGTGTGTGTGTGTGTGTATAAAACATTTGGTAAGGTTTCTACTCTTACTGACCTATTTATTTTACTTTGTCTTTTAGGGCCACACCTGCAGCATACCAAAATTCCCAGGATAGGGTTTGAGTTGGAGCTGCAGCTGCAGCCTAGACCACAGCAAAGCAGGGGCCGAGCTGCGTCTGTGACCTACACCACAGTTCACAGCAACATTGGATCCTTAACCAACTGAGCAAGACCAGGGATAAAGCCCATGTTCTCAAGGATACTAGTCGACTTTGTTACCACTAAGCCACAATGGGAACTCCTATTTTACTTTTTAATTTGAGGGTTTTCTTATCGTGAAGTTTTATTAATTCTTTGAATATTTTTCATGGAAGTCTTTCTTTAGATATTTGTCTTGAAAATATATTTTCCTAGTCAAGGGTCTGACTTTCTATTCCTTGAACACTGTCCTTTACAGAGTAAACAGCTAAAATTTAATAAAGTCCATATTATTTTTCATGGATTGTAATTTCATGTTGCATATGAAAACTAATCATCAACTTTTAAATCATGTAGATTTTCTCCTAAATTTCCCACTATAAATTTTATAGTTTTGTATTTTATATTTAAGGCAAATAAAGATCTTCAGTGAATTTATATCTAAAGTGAAAGGTGCATGATTTATTTATTTCCTGGTGGTCACCAAATTATACCTTCATTATTTGTTGGTGATAGCTAAAGCCTACTAGTCTATCTTTTCTGTGTTAATGTGTCTTTATTACTTTGACCAAGGTCAAGCTGTATTTGCCTAGGTCTTTTTGTGGACTCTCTGTTCTATTCCATCTATCCATGTGTCTAGTCATTTTAAAATAGCATGCTCTATTATAGCTTTATCACAAATGGCAAAATTAGGAAATGTGATTTCATCAATATGTTCTTCAACAGTACTGTCTAGACAACTCAATGTTTAAAATGAGTTTGTTTTGCACAGTGGTGGCACCAAATTACATTCCCACCAACAGTGTAATAGGGTTCCTTTTTCTCCACACCTTCTCCAGCACTTATTGTTTGTAGACTTTTTGATGATGGCCATTCTGGCTGGTGTACGGTGGTATCTCAGAGTGGTTTTGATTTGCATTTCTCTAACAATTAGACATGTTGAACAACATTTCAAGTGTTTCTTGGCCATCTGTATGTCTTCTTTGGAGAATTGTCTGTTTAGATATTCTGCCCATTTTTTGATGGGGTTGTTCATTTTTTTGGTATGGAGCTGCAGAAGGCGTTTATAAATTCCGGCGATTAATCCCTTGTCAGTTGCTTTATTTGCAAAGATTTTCTCCCATTCTGTGGGTTGTCTTTTCGTTTTGTTTAGGGTTTCCATTGCTGTGAAGAAACTTTTGAGTTTAATTAAGTTCCATTTGCTTATTTTTGTTTTTATTGTCATTACTCTAGGAGGTGGATCTGAGAAGACATTGCTGTCGTTTATGTTGGAGAGTGTTTGGCCTATGCCAGTGTTCATTGAAGCACTATATACAATGGCCAAGACACGGAAACGACTTAAATGTCCATCAACAGAGGAGTGGATAAAGAAGATGTAGTTCATGTACACAATGGAATAGTACACATCCATTAAAAGGAAATAAATGATGGCATTTGCAGCAATATGGATGGACCTAGAAATTATCATACTAAATGAAGTCAGTCAGACAATGAGACACCAACATCAAATGCTGTCACTTACATGTGGAATATATAAAAAAAAGGACAAAATGAACTTCTTTGCAGAACAGATACTGACTCACAGACTTTGAAAAACTTACGGTTTCCAAATGAGACAGGTTTGGGGATAGGGGGATACACTGAGGGTTAGGGATGGAAATGCTTTAAAATTTGGTTGTGATGATTGTTATACAACTATAAATGTAATAAAATTAATTGAGTAATTTAAAAATAAAAAAATAAAACATTTAGCATTTCCTATTATAAAAAAATAAATTAGTTTATTGTTATCTACAAAATAACTTGCTGAGACTTAATTGGGATCACACTGGATCTTTAAATCAATTTAAGAATTGACATTTAATAATATTGGGTCTTTTGATCATGAACAACGAATGTATCTCAACTGATTTACTTTTCTTTCTCTTTTTCCCAGGGTCTCATACATATATGTATATATATATATATGAAAAATGTATATATATTTGAAAGTTCATTCAATTTACTTAAACAAAAAGAACAAAAAATACAGATCAACCATTTTTCCCAGCAAACCAGTTTTAATGAGAGACAATCCATTTCCTAAGACTTAAATTTCTGGTATAATGAGTATTTTTGGTGTGCATGGAAACATTTCTGTAACCTGAATTTATCCCCTTAAGAGCCACTGTTTGAATAAGAATACAATTACAAAAAAACCTTATGGTTCAGGTAGTGAGTTAAGGAAAAGACTCAAAGCTACCATGCGTTTTGATGAAATTTTAAATACTAGCTGGTAATAATGAAAGGAATAGTATGTGCTATGTTAGGACAAAATGACTTATAAGTTAAAATCAAAATACTTCATTTAGAAAATTTCTTACAAATTTTCTCAAAAATGTCAGCCTTTCAAAACTCTAGTACCCTTTTGCCCTTTTAACACAGCAGCATATAAAAGCAAGTTACCCTATTAAGCCAGCATATTAACAGTTGAGAAGTTGTCAAAACTTAATGAACTTCACATTTCGATCATAGTGGTGCTGTTTTCATGGAAATCTCTTTTCTGTTTAAATTCCAGTATTATTCAGTATGGACAGAAACTTTTCATTACATTCTTCAATGAAACGAGTTGCAAGTAAGTCATTTATAATCCACCTGAAAAGCTCTGATAAATGCCATTTGGTAAATTTTCTCATCAATAGATTATACAAGGATAATCTGAAAGAAAACTATGTACCAATAATTTCGGTAAAAAAGTGAAAGATATAGAAAAGTAGGCACCAAAGAATATGTTGGATTTGATTCCATTTGATCATACTGGTATCTGGGAAGTCAGTGTCACAGATACTGGATCACAATGCATTACCAAACAGTAATATTTAAGTTTTCCAAATATAATAAAACAACCACTGTCAATCAAAGTGACAAGTGTAATGATAATATATTTATCTACTCATCGAACAGTAATAAAATAGATTCCTCAAAATTTAGTTATTTCTGTATTAAGGTTATTCTTAGTTCACAAAGGAATGTGAATGTGTTCCATACAATTTTCTAAAATTTATGGTATTCCAGGAATACATACTTGTAATCCTATGGTTTAAATATATATATTTAATACCTGCAATCCTATGTTTAAATCTATATATTTAGTGTATATATAGATTAACACATTGAAATGTCTTGATAAACTTTAATAATAAACATATATTAGCATATTTTATTTAAAATAAAAAGTAAAAAGTAAAAAACTAAATGATAATTATAGCTTTGATAACTACAGATAGATATGTAAGAAAATAATAAAAAACAATTTTAAACCTAGTAATAACCACCACTCATTGCAATATGTCTACAACTTGTATTTTATTCACCATAATATTAAATCTGACATTAATATTTGTGTCTCTAATTCTATCATTTATATCTTCTCTGGGTCTATTTCTATTGGCTCATCTTATCCTAAGATTCCGTATTTTCTGCTACTGTGCCTTCCTTGTAATTTTTATTGATAAACATAATGAGTTTTATTTTGTTACGTAGTGGATATTTTTGTGCCCTTGTAAAAATTCGTGAGCCTTATTTTGGGATATAGCTCAATTATTCGGGAAAAAAGATCTGTTTTTAAGCTTAATTAGATTGAGTGAAAGCAGCCTTTAGACTAGAATTATCTCTGTCCCACTATTGCATGTTTTCTGTGTACATCTTCTGATATTCAATTTTCTTCTCATAATTAGGGAAACACCAATTAAAATAACACTCATATACCACTGTTATCTATCAGACTATTTGAAATGACGAGGAGTGACAACACTTCTGATGAATCTGAAAGGAAACAAGCACTTCCACTCATTGCTGGTGAGAACAGAAACTCTACTCACATAACTTTCCTGGAGGAGATCTTGGTAAAATCTAACAAAACTACCTATGTGCTTACCTTTTGAGGCAGAAATTCCACTTTAAAAAAATCTACCCTGAAAACATACCTCCAACTACAATAAAATATATGTATTTTCATCATTCCTTGCAGCATGTCAGTAGCTACAAAATATTAGAAACAACCTAAATGCCCACATACATGCGATATTTGAATAATTAAAAATGCTTGCACAAAGGAGTATTATGCATTTGTAAGAAAGAATGAGAGAGGTGAACTGATGATTTTTAAGATATACTGTAAGGTCAAAAAAAGCAAATCGCAAAAGAATATATATAGAGTGCTACACTTCATGTAAGAAATAAGGAGATATAAGAAGATATACAGGGGGAGTTCCTGTCGTGATGCAGCAGAAACTAATCCAACTAGGAACCATGATGTTCCAGATTCAATCCCTGGCCTCACTCAGTAGTTAAGGATGTGGTGTTGCCATGAGCTGTGGTGTAGGGTGCAGATGAGGCGCAGATCTGAAGTGGCTGTGGCTGTGGCCGGCAGCTGTAGCTCTGATTGGACCTCAGGGCTGGGAATTTCCATATGCCACAGGTGCAGGCCAGGAAAGGAAAGGAAAGGAAAGGAAAGGAAAGGAAAGGAAAGGAAAGGAAAGGAAAGGAAAGGAAAGGAAAGGAAAGGAAAGGAAAGGAAAGGAAAGGAAAGATACAAAGATCCACTCACTTGTACAAAAGACACATGAAAGATAACCCATAAATAATGAGACTGGTTACCTTCAGGAAGTAAATAGCAAAAGGTAGAATGCAAGAGGGAATAGGATGCTATTTTAACACCAGTGGATGCTAAAATTGAGAAAAACTCAGAGAATAAATAAGATATTTGCATAATCTTAAAATGTCTCCCTTAAGATATTTATTAAATACAAAAGGACTATCATATTTTTACAATAAAGAAACCTAGGAGACACTACTTTATTGAAATAATCAAGATTACCACCACAAATAATAAATCATAGCTACATTATGTACCCCAGTAGGATGCACTGAGGACACATCACTTTCCAAAGATACATAATTTCAATTTAATCATGAGGAAATACTAGGCAAACTCTACATGCATTTAACAAAATATCTCAAAACTAGTCTTCAAAGTTACAGGGTCATTAATGTCAAGGAAATATTATTCACCATCTAAGGTGATATGATAACCAAATGCAACTGGATCCTTGATAGTATCCTGAAATAGATAAAAGACAATGGAAAACTGGCAAATTTGAATAAAGTTTGCCATTCAGTTAGTGATACTGTTCCCAATTTAATATCTTGGTTTTGATAATGTTAACATCTTAATAAGACCATAGGTCAATTAAGACAAGCTAGATGTAAGTATACAGGAGCTCTCTGTAATATTTTGCATTTTTTTGTAAATATAAAATTATTTTAAAATATTAAGCTAAGAAATAAATATTAGCTAAAATATAAGGGTAGAGTTTTCCTCCATTTTGTGTGTTTTGTTAAATTATTATTCTTTTTGTCTGTCTCTATGTTAGGATATTCATTTTCATGGTTTATCTTGTTCTATACTTGTTGACTACAGAATCTGTTTATGTTCTCTATATTTAAACAAGTTTACTCTTGATGGAATACTAGAAACTTTATGTGGGGAGCTGGGCTAAGATAGCTTTCTCAGCTTCATGGCTTGAGGGCTGCCTCCTCAAAATACAGCCCTTCTGAGTCTAAGGACTAAAATGGTTTAGAGAGACTTCCTGCTTCTTGCCTTTTGTTCTCTCTTGGAGATTCCTTTCTTGACAGTGCCTTGAATGTCAGATGTTGGCTTTTACTTACAGAGCTTTCTGTGATCTACTTATTCTGGGGTCTTCTTCTGTTACTCCTTTACCTTTTCTTTCTTTTCTCCTCAACATCCTGCAATTTAGTTTATTATTCTAGTTGTTTGCCATTACCTTTTCAGCTTTACTGGATATTTCACAGTTTTAAAGGCTTGAGACTTTTTTTGGTCCTCTTTGTTCTACCTTCTCCATATACAGGATTTCAAACTTACTTGAAATTCACAGCATGTGAAGATTTTTCTTTTATGATTTCAACTTTTCAGGCCTATCCATTCAGGTTTCTTCCTAGGGTCCTCTCCTTTCAGATATCACTTTTTTTTTTCATTTAAAACATTTCTAAAGCTTGCAGGTAAGTGAATAGCCCTGTTTCACTATTTGCTCTATTACATATACATCATTCTATCTTTTATACGACCAGTATTGTGGGGTTTTGGACAATTTAATTGTGCAATTGAATCATGAGGTTTGTGGAGATTACCTGGTATTCAGTTTTGTTTAAAATGTCACCTAGCATGTCTTTCTTGTTTTAGCTTTTTCTGACAGATCTGCTCTGCTGTTATTCATAAGATTTGGGGAGATTGAAATATACCATGTAACATGACCACATATGAAATTATATATTTCTCCTCTCTCTTGAATTATGCAACTTGAATGTCTGATTCCATGCTAAGCAAAATATTAATGCATTTATGCTTCCTTCCATATGTTCCTTATTTTCTCAATACTTCTCACATATTTTTAAAGTTTATCATATTTAAGTTGTGTAACTCAACATTTTATGTTTATTTTTTGTTTTTTCTGTTCTTATATAGTGTGTGTACAGTTCATTGTCAACCACTTGATTGCCACATCTCCATTTATCTCTAGGATATGTGCAATTCATCACTTTTTTTCTAAAGAAGGAAACATAGTTCCCACCTCCCTCATTTATTTTATGCTTGTAAAGAATTGCTATTTTAAATGTTTAATAATTGAATATATTATTTGGCTATAATTTTAGGTCATAAATCCCTCTCTCATTATTTTATAAGAATTACACATTTTTTTTTTCTGTAAATGAATGCTAATGGTTACATGGTCTAATTGCATGCTGAATTTTTCTTTTAAAAATATTATATTGTTTCCATAAAATAATTCTTTATTTCTTAATCACTGAAGCTTAATAACATAACCAGTATGCAACTTATTTTCTATTCTTGAAATAATTTTCCAAGTACATGATGTATCTTTGTGTTTGAAATATGTGTAGCCCTTTATTACAGGGAGATTTTCATCTGCTATTTTGTTGAATATTTTTCACATTTTCAGTTGCTAAAACTCTATTTCTGAAACACCAAATATCCTTAAATCTAACTGTTAAAATGAGGAAAGTTTATTGATTTAGTTGTCATGTATATTAAACTTTTGGGTGTCAAATAAAAAAAATGTTTTCACAGTCACAGAAAAGATTTAAAATTACTTATTAGCATCACACAGATTTAATTATTTTTAAGGATAATAATATATTTATATTTTAGTGACACTGATAAAGACTTCTGGATATTAGAAATATATATCTGAAGGAAAAACCCTTGATCATGTTAACCATTTTCGAGAATCATCATATTGTCTAAGAAGCAAATAAACTCACTGACAAATCATTGCCTCAGCGAAGCTTTTTTCCCCTGTAAATAATTTACTGACTAGTTTTATCTTTATGATGATACCTCATAATATTAAAATTTTAAGACAGTAATTATAGTAATTAATTTGTAAAGTCATGATATAAACAGAACTGCAGAACTCAAATTCACTTGTCCCGTCTCCTGGATTTGTATAGAGATGCCTTAACATTGGCAGTAGAATAAAGAATTGGCATTAGAATAAAGAATAGACTTTGCATTTGAAACACATGGCTCCTCAATTCAATTTAGTCCTTGACTTACTGAAAATATCTCCATTATTTCTAGTTTTATGAGCTGGAGTTCTATATAAATTTTCCTTTGCATTATGTTTCTATGGCAAAACAACTGAAAAAGCACAGGATTACATATGATTGCTGCCTAATTTCTCTGTATACTTAGCAGTTGTTTAGAACTTTCCTCTATACAAAACATGTTCAACTATATCAATTCAATTAACTAATAGCCCAAATACTTGAGGTAACTGTGATTATGTTATATTAACATTCGAAGTTGATGTAATGAATTACTCCAGGGTTGGGTGGCTGAGCAAGAATTAGGGATCCTTGGGCATCACTTGGGGTAAAAACCCTGATGTGAGAGGCTCTACTAGATAAACATCTCTCTAGAGCTTGTGCATTATTAATTCAAGTAACAGTATTTGAATTAAGGGCTTCTTATAACTATAACATTGCAGTTTTCCCCTCAATAGATTTGAATATATTATTTTTAAGCAAAGAAAAATGTAATCATATAAATATTTGCATCCTGAAATACATTTATTTTCACTTATTCCTACTGTCTTCCATATTTTATGAGTGGAATATATTTTCTTAGATTTTTAAAAGAATATACACATATGTAATATCATCTTTAAAAATGTCTTATGCTGAAACAAGACGCTGAAATGGTATGTTTCCAAATGTAATTAAAAGACAAATGTTCTCTTGTACACATATTCTAGCACTTATATTTTTCACACATTAATATAAAATAGGTCATACTGAGTCACCAAATTAAATACTCAAATTATCCCACATCTCTAGAAACAGCCCGTAAATAAAGAGAAATTTATATTGGAATAGCTGGAACTCATCGGTCCAAGTGTAGCCTATGAATTATATCAATTAGACAATGACAAGACATGCTTAAAAGGAGCTGGGTTAGCAGTGGAAGTAAAACACATACAGTAGATATTTATAAAAATCTTAATGCTGTTTTTGTGTCAGTCAACTCAACTGAAATGTCACAGCATAAGTAATAAAAATAAAAGTAATATAATTATTTCTTTTTATAACATCTTTGAAGATTTTTATTTTTATTTTATTTATTTATTTATTTATTTTTGTCTTTTTTTTTGCCTTTTTAGGGCAGCACCCGTGGCATATGGAGTTCCCAGGCTAGGAGTCTAATCGGAGATGTAGCTGCTGGCCTATGCCAGAGCCACAGAAATGTCAGATCCAAGCCATTTCTGCAACCTACACCACAGCTCATGGCAACACCAGATCCTTAACCCACTGAGGCCAGGGATCGAACCTGCAACCTCATGGTTCCTAGTCAGATTCGTTTCCACTGAGCCATGATGGGAACTCCCTGAAGATTTTTAAATTAACAAAGTTTCATTGTTAAAAACCTGAACAATGCACTATATCAAAAAGATCAGAAGACATCCTACTACCCAACTACAACAGCTATTGTGGTCTTTATGTATTTTCCTATTTTACTTATATCTTAGGTAAAAATAAAAATATAGCTGATTTTTATTTATAATTAATATTTTGCTGAAAAAATGTTTCAATTAAATATCCATTTCAAACTAAACATGTGAAAAAATAAAACTGTTGATCTTTCCAACTTTCTAACCTCAAATTTACTCCTAAATTCATACCTTATATTAGTAATTCCAACACTGTATCAAAATAGAGAGTAAAAGCAGTGCTATCCCTACTTTATTAATGAATAGTAAAACAAATGATCTGTTTCTGTTTATATATATTTCTTATTACATAGATGCATAATTTAAACACATTGAGATTCTCTATGTTCTCATTTCAGGCTCACAAATGAATACTACAATGATTCAACATGCACACGTAAAACTTGAAATTCTGAAGAGTAGAAGTTGTTTATAAAACAATATAGAAAACATTGGAAAATATTACACACACTATCCCAGCGATTTAAAAAGAGTTCTTTGGAATTCTCTGATGAATATTATGGGAAGAGGTATTTTGATGCTACTTTAACAAGTATTTCTTAATACTAGTCTCTATTTTATTAAAGTTTTATCAATATCCGGAACACTAGCTTAAAATTGCAGATTTTATATAACACAAACAAAAGCACCTATAAATGTTATTAGATAAGATCATCTATATACATATGCATATAATTTCCATGACAACACATATGTATACATATATGTATTTATAATTATTTTCATGACTATGTTATTCTTACTTGCAAAAGTATTCAAATTTAGAGATTGCTAGATAAATTATGGCTTATCGATAGAAGCATGCATATCCATTATAAAATATAATGAAGGATAATTTTTCAGACTTAAAGAGCATTTACTATGTGTTAGATACATTTATGTGGATGGAGCAAAGCAATGAATAAAACTTTGAAACTGTATTGTCCTCACAGAATTTATGTTCTGGTATTGTGAGAAAGACAATAGACAATATCGCAAAGTATAATGTGTTTTATGCCAGATAGTGCTAAATTCTACCCCCCCCACACACACACAAAAGAGCAAGGGAGGGGTTAGAAAGTTCTGAAATGAGAAAGTGTTAGATTCTGAACAAGATTGTTGAGGAAGCCATCACAGAATAGTACCATTTGAATACAATGAGCAGTTATAAGAGAGTTAGCAGGAGCATAATTAAGGGGAGATTCTTGCAGAAAGTAGAAGCATCATACAAGGCCTGGGTGTAGGAATGTACTTGTGATATTCCCATAAGGATGCCCATGCAGAGCAGAGATGAAGTCAGAGACACAGCAGGGGTAAGTGCACACAGACTTCATAGGAAATGGTAAAGATTTTGAACATTTTTTTTGATTGGCAGTCAATTAAGGGTTGTGAAAAGAAAAAAGTAATAACTTCTTTAAAGATTTAGCAATATCACCTATGACTGCTTTGTGAAAAGGGACTACCAGTTAGCCTACCATACGATTCAGCAATCCCACTCCTGGGATCTATCAGACAAAACTATAATTTAAAAAGATACATGCACCCCTATGTTCACCGCAGCAATATTCAGTAGCCAAGATCTGGAAACCACCTAAATGTCCATCGACAGATGGATGGATTAAGAAGACTCATTATATATATACAATGGAGTACTACTACGCCATAAGAACAAAGTAATACCATTTCCGGCAACATGGATGCAACCAGTGATTCTCATACTAAGTGAGATAAGTCGGAAAGAGAACAATAAATACTATGTGATAACACTTACATATGGAATTTAAAATATGGCACAAATGAACCTATCTACAAAGCAGAAACAGATTCACAGACATAGAGAACAGACCTGTGGGTGTTAAGGGGGAAAGGGGAGGGAGTAGGATGGATAGAAAATTTGGGGTTGGTAGATACAAACTATTACATTTAGACTGGATAAGCAATGCAGTTCTTTATATGGTGCAGGGAATTTCATTCAATCTCTTGGGATAGAACATGGTAGAAGATAGTATGAGAGAAACTGGCACACCAGTGTAAATCAACTATAATTTTAAAAAATACCATTTAAGTTTTATACTTTTAATTTGCATTTTATCATAAAGACTTTCTAAGTATATATTTTTGAATTTGTGTGACCTTAGTAAGATTGCTAAACCCATTTCCACATGCTTAAATGAAAGAATAGGACTAGACAATCTCTAAGGATCCTTTTTGTTTTAAGATTGTATGATTCTAATTAACTGCACTGCATATCTCGAGCAAAGAAATTAAACTGAAACTATAGCTGAAGTTTCCTTTCCACTGAATTAATAGTTAGGGACTTGGGAGAGTGGAACCAAGGAAGCTAAAACAATCTTCTCATAGTAAATCATAATACATTTGCTAATAGTATAGAAAGATCATTGATAATAGTTTCTTCTTCTATTTCATTTTGGGTTCTTTCTACTCTGAGTTATATATATATATATTTACACATCCTTCATTCAAACTTAAGTTAAACTGTGCTCCTATTTTCTCTAGATGGAATTTCAAAGCTTAAAAGAATTCAAGTTTGTAGGGAATATAGTACCTATTATCTAGCCTTGGGTGAAGAATAATTAAATAAAAATAATTTACCAAAATACATATTTATTTATTTTTGCTAGGCTCTAATTAATTTATCTTTTAAAAGGATTTCAGTGACCTATAAATTTTATAAATCCATTTAACTCACATATATCAAATTGATTTTTCTCTAGTTAATTTATTTTCTACCAAAGGCAATAAAAAGCAATAATCAAATATTAACATAAATGTTTTTCATGTCTGTTATTACATCTTGTGGTTATTGTTATTCATATTCTTATCATTGCATGCTTGTATACATATTTCCAAGTTGAAAGTGCAGCTGCAAAACCCTCTCACTATTCATAGTTGGAAAAGACTTGGCAACTTCTTCAAAGTAGAGGTTACTAATTGTCACTAATATGTTTTACTTATCTATGAATGATAGTAAAAGAATCTTCAGTACTATGATCATGAGTAGATTACATTTCATAGCTTCCTACACAACTATTAATGTGAATGTGAATGATAATCATAATGTGAATGATACCAGGGGCATATACTCCAAGTGATCTCCTAAATACAAAGCTGATTGTATTAGGCTTTTTCTTAACCACTCCCCTAGCTGGAATGCAGGAGTGCTGCTAAACTCCTTTAACCATAAGGATAACACTGCAAGAGGATTAAGGAGAGCAATAAGATAGAAGTTATCTAGGCGCAGAATTAACTAATGGAAAAGACCATCTCCACAAGCCCTTCCAATTATTAGAGAGACACATAACACTGCATTAAGTGCCACTTCTTATAATGATCATTCTTGATTAAGAGATAATGACATTATCTGTAACTTTACTTTTTCTTCCACAGTTATTGAGAGGCAGACTTCTTTAATTCTCCAAAAGGGAAAGTAACAGCCAACAAAATAAAACAACAAAAAAACACCCACAAAACAAAAAGAAAAAGAAAAACAGATTATCCAATTTCCAACCTGAGAGGGCTATCACAATATTTTCAAAGACTTATACTCTTCCATTTCCTAAACTTGCTGCAATATCTGTAATTTATTTCATGCATTATCAACATCAGAAATATTGAAGAATATTTATCAATAGTTTATTAACTATGTACATTCTCAAGGAAAGAACGAACTATCACATAACCTAATTCCAAATGGCATTATCCAAGATTGTTCTAAAACTATGCCAACTGTTAATTCCTAATTTTCTATAGATGGGAAAAATGCACTTGAACCACAATAAATCTTAAACTTTGGTCTTATTCAAGGTAATTCTGATGATTAGGACACTTAGCAAAGCAGTAAAATTGTTTTGAAAAGTAAAAATTAAATTGAAAACTGTCTGTTTTTGGCTTATTTTATGTGACTTTAAAGTTCTTTTCAATACAGAAACATAGCTAAACAGTCAGAGAAATGTGTACACATCTTATTTACCTTAAAGAGAGCAATCTGAGACACAGATTTAAGTGATCTATTCTTCCATATAGTTGTCATTTAACTGGGATATTAAGCATTAAGTATGAATAATTTTTCCAAGGGGCATACATCCACAGAGTTTTAAAGAAATAGCGTCAGGAACTGTGAAAGATCTGAGATAACACACTACTAGCAATCTTACAAAGTAGCCAACCTCATGGATACTGGCAGAAGACATGTAGCACTTTGGTCCGAAACAAAGGACCTTATTTTTTGGAAAAGGCACATAGATGCATGAGCTTCTGTTCATGTTGGTTTCTCTTTCCTCAATCCTGATGGAGATGGTATAAAGGGGCCCTAGAGGATGCTGTACACACAGTTTGTGTTACAGCTGGAGAACCTCAAGTATAGGTAACCCAAATCTTTAATACATGAGCAGTAAGCAAACTTGTCTGATGTTTCCTATGGAGGGAGACACTATCTTTTTACATCGGAAAATAAGAAAATCTGTTATCTTGTCGTAAACGCTATCTTAGTCTTCCACTATTTAGACATCTTTGAAAAGATGAAATAGAAAAACTATAGCTTCTGCTCATAAAATGCAGAGCAATACAAGAAGCTGAGAGTTGTCTTTCAAGAAACCAACTTACGTATTTCTAGTGTATTCTTTCCTAAAAATGAAGGGTCTAAGAAAGTACTTGTACTCAAGATTTATACCATTTCTCCTTTCTAAGTTGTTTTCTTTTTGGAAACAAAGACCAAGTACAAGGTATAATAACCCAAATATTTTTTAAGTCTACGTGCAGTTTATGGTGTATGCCCCTGTAATTATTTGTTATCTGTGGCTCACATCTTTTACTCAAGTACTTGATACCTTACTATCCTCAAACAGACATAGAAGGTATATATATTAAGTCCTCATTACAAACTTGAATATGCAATATAAATAATTAAAATAAATCTTGAGGCCCTACATTTCAGGGTCTTTATGATCTAGAATTCTTCATCTGTGTTTAACACATTCCAAGTTTAGAATCTGTTACTAATAAAACCAAATATCAGTTTTTAGGCTAAATTTTAAATAAATAATGTCTAAGAGTACATCAAATCAATGTAAATTATGTTTCATTCATTTCATTCAGAAATAAAAGATCAATTATATGACAAATGCATTTATATGGATGTTGACAGTGAAAACTATCTTTACTTGCTTGAAGGACAATATAACTCGGTAACTGAATATATTAATTTGTCTTCTCCATCACCCTCTCAACCACATTTCCATGAATTCTTCCTTAATCACCAGGAATTCTCTCTTAATCAACTACTATATATGAAAAAATTATCTACAACATAACTTGCTACATGAGAGTACTATCATATGAAGTAGATCATGCATGCTATAATTAACAATGAACAGACTATCCTTAACTTCTATAAAGTCATGAGCATTTAAATTTTAACTACGTTACACAGTAGTGATATATCTGCCTATTAATTATATCCCATAAGGGCAATATACCTGAATTAATTAATTATACTTGAAGTAACAACTATGCCTTAATTAAGTGTACCATTCCTAATCATGTAATCTTAAAATAATTGTAATCTTCTGGCTAGAGGCTGTAATAATTATTGTCCCTGGAAAGAGAATCAAACATGGCCACAATAAGCAAAACTGTTTCACAAGTGACACTGAATCTGAGATTAACTAGGGCAATTGTTCAGAAACCATTCTGTAAAAGGCCAGCTGCTAATGATGTTAGACCTTGTGTGCCATGTGGTCTCCACCACAATCACTCAAAATCTGTCATTGTAGCACCAAAGTAGCCATAGATAGTATGTAAAAATAAGGATGTTGCTCTATTTCAATAAAACTTTATTTACCAAAAATGGTCATGGGCTTTATTAGCCTTTTGTCAGCAGTCTGATGACCTTCAGTGGTGGATCAAATTATTTAACTCATCTTTACTGTATTTTTGGATTTTTTAGTATTACAACCTAGGTTCCAGTTCGCAACTATCAACCATGAAGCTGAAGTTTTAAGCACTTTTATCATATACAATATTCTAATAAATTACATTGAAATGTACTTAGCATATATTTTTCTTTCTCTGTAATTTAGCATTTTGAGATATTAATGTTTAGGATACATAGAAATTTAGACCCTATGAAAGGCATGATTATTTTAAATTTTAAATTGATAAGTAACGATAATAGTGGCCACATAAAAACTTCACAATATGATCCATCCAAAAAAAATGTAGGAAACAGATTATGTAAGTAATAGAGTATATGAATTATCCTTAGTGAGCTCCTAAGTCATTTTATGAACATGTAATTTATTTAGGATAGAAATTTGAGAAATCAATGATGTATAAATTTTAAAACTTCTTGTCCCACATATAGATGCTTTTTTATGTCACATCAAGTGCCTGCTCTCATTCAATGTCTACCAATTACTATTATGAATTCCCTATGCTCTCTTCTTTTCCAGATTTAGTATCTCAGGCATTAATTTTCACTCAAATTATTATCTATTGACAGTAAAGTCATTAAGATCAGTCCAGGAGCATTGTGAAAAAAAAAAAAGGTTGTGAAATTTATCTATCAAACAGCAATCCTACAATTATTACTCAGTTTCTCATTCAAACTTTTCTCCTAAAGGATTACCTGGTTGCTATAGTCGATCTTTCTCCACACTGCATCATTTCCATTTTTCTCCTGTCATTATTATCTTCAGATGAGTATATTTTATATACTCCATTAAAAATATAAAATTCCCCTTATCCAACATATCCCACAAATGTTGAACCGTTTCTCAATTCTCCTTCAGAGCAAGACTTCTTTTAAAGTTATTCATGAAATACACTGCCTAATAGAAGCAGCAAGAGAGGTCATTTGTATAGGCTAAATGATAGCCTCCAAAGACGTCCAGGTCCCAATCCCTGGAATCAGTAAATGTTACATTATACAAGAAAAAGGACTTACAGACCTGATAAAGTTAAGCTTCTCTAGATGGCAGATTATATGGATTATCTTGGTGAGCCTTAAATGTAAATGCAAGCATCATAAGAGGGGGGAAAATATGCAACCCAGAAGACAGAAGGTTATGTGATGCTGGAAGTGGAGACAGATTTGAAGGGGCTACATTGCTTCCTTGAAGATGGAAGGAGGGGCCATGAGCCAAAAAATGTAGCCCTAGAAATTGGAAATGGCAAAGAAATAGATTCTCCCTGGAGTCTATGGAGATATCATGGCCCTGCTAACACCTTGGTTTTGGCCCAATGAAAATGATTTTGGATTTCTGGCTTACAAATTGTAAAAGTGTGTATTATCCAGTTTGTGTTAATTTGTTACAACAGTCACAGGAAGGTAACTAACACATTTTCTTATTCATAGATTTAAAAAGAGGTTTTTTCCTTTTTCCCATGCCTGTGGTATGTGCAAGCTCCTGGGCCAGGAATCAAACCTGCACCACAGCAGCAACCTGAGCAGTTGTGGTGACAACCCACAATCTGTAACCCATTATGTTACAAGGGAACTCCTAATATTTCACATTATATCATAAGGCTCTTATAGGATTTCAAAAGATACATTTTATCAGGTTAATAATGTGCTTTTAAAATTTTTCTTTAATAAGTGTATGTGTGTGTATATATATCATAAATTCATAATGAATTCTCTCAAATACTTTTTCTGTATCTATATCTGTTAAGATACATATCTTATGTATTTGTACTGAGATGATGGAATTTTTCTTATTTATGTATGTATGTATATATGTATGTATGTATGCATTTTTTCCTTTTTAGGGCTGCACCTGCAGCATATGGAAGTCCCTAGGCTAGGGGTCGAATCAGAGCTACAGCTGCAGCCTTCAACACAGCCATGGAATGCAGGATCCAAGCAACTGATAGCACAGCTCACGGCAATGCTGGATTCCTAACTCACTGAGAGAGGCCAGAGATTGAACCTGCATCCTCATGGATACTAGTCAGGTTTGCAACCCACTGAGCCACAACAGGGACTCCCATATTTTTTCTCATTTAAACTGAGAGTGTGGTCACTCCCATACTTTAAATTGGATCTCATTTATAAAAATTAGATTAATCATTACCCTGGTTTATGGCATGCTTTTTTCTCCATGCCTATTCAAGGTCAGTGTTTATATATAGTTGATTAAATAATTATTTTAATACTTTGAGATGCACCCAGAATGCACTGTGCATCACATGAAAGCTAAAAACTGGAGAATAACCACATTTAACCATGTAGTTCCCTACTCCCAAACCAGCCACGATTCTGTTTGAATACAATTCTTTCTCTTCTTCACCACTAGCTGAAATCTAAGCTCAGCACTCAGTCTCCCATTTACTGCTTTTTTTGTGGGGACTCTTGAAGTCTTACCTTGCACCTGTGTGTCATTGAAGTGGGCCACAGAAAAGGAGATCTGTTTGTAGATCTGTGGCCATCTTCTCTGCGGTTACCCCGTCTCAGACCTTGGTTCCATGAGTCCCATACTCATTGGGTGCCTTGGACTCTGAACTCCATCCCTCAATACAGGGAAACTTCCCTTTCTTCTTATGGTCTCTTTTTCTCATCAGTATTTGGGAAGTATCTGTCAGGAAAAAAAAAAGTTGGAAATGCAATTCATCTTGTTGGCTTATTTCTTCCTAATAATAAGCCCTCTCAAGTCTCCTATGGGTTGGTTGTTCTTTAATGCCTTCAAAGAATTTTGACCAGTTTTCATAGCCGACTTCAATGTGTGGGCTTGTTCACTGTGAGCTACTTTGTGAGGGCCTGAACCTGAAATCCTCTAATATATATTTAAATGGAGAGGTGTTACAGTTCATGTTGCATTTCTTCTTTTCTCTAATGAGAGCTTTTAGGTTTTCTATTATGCCACAATTCTGACATTACAGACCTATTTATCTTATTCTAAACTAGTTTCTTGTCCAAAACTTTAATGCAAGTGTTTTTTTAATGGCTACCGATAACGTCTATATTTCCCAAAGTTTCAGGAGCATTTCAAATAATGAACAACTTGCTTCTCTTCAAAAAAACAAGAACAGAAACTAATCTAGATTTCTTATCACTCTCAACTGTTTGTTTTCAGCTTAATTTTGACATACTTATTTTCTTGGCTTATTTTGTATTAATTCCTATTGTTCATTGAAAATTTTGCTTGATTGATTTAGCAAAAAAAAAAAAATAATAATTGCTCTAAATGCCTATATGTTAAAAACTCCCGCAATTTTATTTCTACCTCTGAGTGTTCTCTAAGTTTTTGAGACTTGGAACTGTTGTTTACTATCTTTCATTTCTCTCATATAAATAACTGATAGTCCTGTTATTTCTTTCTCCAAAATATATCCCAACACATGTACTCCCTTCTATCACCATTGCCACTATTATTATCAAAGCTATTACCATCATCCTCTCCATTCTAGACTGGACAACAGACTCTTCCATCCATTATTTTTCCTTGAAATTGATCCTTCAGAGATTAGTGTAACAGAGAATGAGAGCCAGACAGTAGGTAAACTGGGTAAAGATAAATTTTATAGCAATACTACTGCAATGGTGTAAAAGAGATTTCAGTATAAAAATGAGCTATGTTCCAAATACAACAAAGAAAAGCAAGAATTTATAGCCAAAGAGCACAGTGGGGTGGGAGGTGAGGCAGTCAATGGATGGAAAAATAGTAAGCAGAGAGATCAAGGGGGAGTCTTGCTAAACCAGCTTAACAGAATTCTTGCTGAAGGTTGGACAGTGGGATCAGATATCAAAGGTAATCAGACACCAGAGGGGGAACATTCTCTCTAAACTGGCTTAGTAGAATTCTTGCAAAAACTGGGCTATGTGGGCCTGGCAAGGAAGGTGCAAAATCAAAGAAGTACAGAAGTTCGGTCAAAGAGAAAGTATCAGTAACTAGAGCATTTTTAAAAATTCAAAGTGAGGTTTATTTAATTTCATCAATAACTTGCAATGGGATAAACTGTGTTAAAATGCAGTTTTAATATATCTCTATTTCTCCTTTCATCTCCTGTCATTTCTGCTTTCTGAAACTTGTAATTTGGCACCTTAATATCTCTTACACCTTGAATATAGAATGAAATATTAGGAACAAAATTTCCTCCCTTACCTTGTTACACATATTTTGCACTAAATACTATCATGCATCAAACAAAATTTTGACACCTGCTCCACAAACTTACTATCAGACAAGAGCAATATTTAATCTTCCTTTAATTTTAAATCTTTCTGAATTGCTTGTTTAGGTATGCTCTGGCGCACAGAATGAATTAGATTCTGCTTCATTAGTCAATCTGAAAATATTTTACTTACTGAAGTGTTTAGCTCATTTATGTTTGCCATACTTAGTATGGTGGTTATCAGTTCTGTCATGATATATTTTACTTTATAAACTATATATATAATTATATATATATGTGTGTGTGTGTGTATATATATAATATCTTACTCTATATTTACATTTGGGAGAGGTTGGGGGATTCATTTGATATTAATATTTTTATATCTTTTTGTGCCATTATCTTACATAATTGTATGTAATAAAATATACCAGTCTTTCAATGCATTTTAATGTTCTCCATTGATTTTTTTCAATGACTAATGATAATGTTCTCTAATATCCTCTTTTCCCTCCCTCCGTTATTTTTTCTCTCTTTTTTTGGCCTAACGTTTATGTTTATTCACTATCCTTTTATTGGCTAAAGCATTCATTATATTCTTCTTTCATTTACCTTCCTCTTCAATTTTTTTTGTGAATTATCTTTACCTTTTCAATACATTTAAAAGCAGCATAACAGTCATAATTCAAAATTTAACATATGTAATAATTATCTACAGGCTTAATGCTATGTTTGTCCGAACTGATCATTTGTTGTAAGAACTAGGAAGTATCTCAGAAAGTGATCCCAAGAACCATATTTCCAAAATTCTGAACAGTCCATGATGTCCTGTGTTCCTTGGGCATGATATACATTTAAATTAATAAAATATAAGTTGGGTACTATATTCTTTTATAATCATTAAAACAATTCTTCAATATCTTCCTAATAAAACACTGCTATCAATGTCTTGTCAATATTCTCTACTTTTATATCCACTTTCTCAAATAATTTATATAATCTTTTAAATTCAATTTTCTCCTTTAGAAAAGAGAAATCATCACATATGCTCTCCTTTGTCCAAGTTCCAGATTTAGAATATTCTTCTCAATTTTTAATCTTCCCATTTTTGGAGAGATTTCCCTATTCATTCTTGTTTTTCTCCTCTGTAACACATTATATTCTGCATCATTTCCATTTGATTTAATTTGATGTTCCCTTTAAATATGTCTTTATTTCTGCAAATTATTTTCTAAAAATTATCTTCCTTCTCTTTTCTCTCCTCTCACCCTTCATCAGACTATTCCTCTCTCTCCCTCTGTCTTACTTTGTCTCTGATTCATTTTGATTTTGTTCCCAGTGTTTTTCTTCAGAGTAGGTTTTTTACCTTGGGGTAAGTAATTTTGGTGATTTATGGTTGTGGACTATGGACTGCAGGATCTTTCAATACTTCCCTTTATCTCCATTTTATCTTTGCCAAAAACAGTCCAGTGCTGCCCATTCTACCATGGATTTATAATTTGTAATTAATCTTATATTCTGAATTTCATGTTGATTACTTGTCATCAGCTTTTGTTGGTGATGTTACCCTGAGTTTTTCCATTATGTTTCCTAACAACTCAGCCTGATGTTTTTAGTTGACCCAGACATTTGTTAAAGATATGCATAGACATTAATACCTCAGTGTCGTGTTGAAAGTCTCTCAAGTTTATATTATTTAAATGACTCATTCACAAGAAGCTATCCCCTACAACAATAAAATAATTTTGTTTTCAGGCAGTAAGCTGCAAAATATGGTGCAGCTAATAACTCAGTATGCTTAAGGTTATATGTTGCATGAAAATAAATAACTGAAACATTTTGGTTGGTCTCTTCCCTAGTATACTATTATTTTTTAGGTATTGTAACAGATTAAATAAAATGTGGCCTTTCTCAGAGAAGATATTTGCATCTAACGTGGTATAAAAATAAATATCTAAAGATTGAATTAGTTTATCTCTATCTTGGTTTAAATAAGAAATGGTTCTTATTTCACACTGGCTCATTTATACCCCAGGTCCTCATTCATATATTTATCTGTGGTTTTGTTTTGTTTTCTTTTTACAGCCACACCTGCAGCATATGGAAGCTCTGGGACTGGGGTTGAACTGGAGCCTCAGCTGTCGGCCTGTCTAATAGCCAGAGCAACACAGGATCTGAGCCGCATCTGTGACCTATGCCATGGCTTGTGGCAATGCCAGATCCTTAACCCACTGAGTGAAGCCAGGGATTGAACCTGCGTCATCAGGGACACTGCCAGTTCTTAAACCACTGAGCCACAAGGGAGACTCCTAATCATCTGCTTTTATTGGCTCCCATATTATATCTTACTTTAGTAGCCTAAAAACAAAAATATTCTTACAACCCCTAATCATTATTCACTGTGCTTTCTTAATATGCTATTTGCTTAGCACATACTTGATGCTGATTTTATCTCTCAGGTTTTTTTTTTGTTTGTTTTCTTCATGACAAAAGAAGGAAAAATAATGTATCTGGGAACTGGCTTGATGACATGATTAAATGACACTAAAATGAATCTTGTGTTCTTCATCTATAAAATGGGAATAGTAAAAACAGCAAGTTCCAAAAATGCACCCATATGAAAAAACAATGAGTTTTATGACTGCTTCTTGGAGTATCTGATATATGAAACAATCTGCTTTTTGTTTTTCACATCCTTTAAAATAACTCTCAAAATAACACAGTTTACATGCATTAGTTATTTTATAATAGGAATTATATGACTGCCTAGTTTCCTTCCCTTAATAAATTTATTCTCCATGTTTTATAATATATTTTCATAATCTAACATAATGCTCACTTGCAGAAAAGTTAAACAAGATCAATTTTCTTCTCAAAAGTGATTTTAAGTATACACTTCTACATCTAGGCATTCTAGAAAGCAAGATCATAACAGGCTATTTCATGGAAACCCATTTTTTCAAAACATACCCTCTAAAGTTAAGGAAACTAACTCCACACTCATCCCATATGCTTAATTTAAACTTTTTTTTTCAATAATGTGTTCAGATAACCAGTTCAAATTATCAGAGGTAACAAAACACACATTTGAAAACAATACAATCTAAAGATGAAGGAATGTATCATTTGAAAATGGAAATTTAAAAAAAAGAAAAGAAAATGGAAATTTTACAATATTTAGAGTTTTTAGTATCTTACTAACAACTTTTGGAAAAAAAGTGTACTTTTTCACAGGCCATTTTTTTTAACCTATAAAAATTATATTATTATCTGATGATTATTTTTGTGACAAAATTAAACAAGATATTATATATAGTACATAAATGCTACAAAATATCATATAAAATATTTGTGTTACTGTTACTACATGCTAATACAAAATTCCTATTGATTGCTTTTGTGATTTTGTACTCATTTTTATATTTATAAATGCAGTAGTTCTAAAGTGTAAAGCTTGCTTATTATCTTGATTATAGATAAACCTTTGAACACACAAAAATAACATTTTTTTATTGTCTTTTATATAGATGCTGAAAAGAGAATTAGGAAAAGACAACACGTCAAAAAGTTAAGAGGCAGAAACAGCTATTTTTTTGCTGGTAAATTTAATGAAACCTTATTTTATTCGACTGGCAAGTCTCATTTCTTTTAGTGTCTTGGTGAAGACTGTCAAAAATCATCAAAATTCAACACAACAGAGTAAAAGCTAATAGTCTTTTTTTATACCAAAACTAAAAGGATTGGTAAGATTCAAAATGAAATGCTATTACTGAAAATCTTCTTTTATCTAATGCTTTGTGTAGTGAGTGAAAATTGAACAAATACATACTCTTTCATGGTGTTAAAATGAATTCTGAAACGATTAAACAAATATTCTTTAGTCTTAAAACCTTTTCAATACATTTTCCCCAAGTAGTAGTGTCAAAATATCCTATGTGAGTTTATTCCATAATATTCTGACTATCCAAATAAAATTATTTTCTGTAAAACAAAAATTAAGCACTTTATTTTATAAATACTATAGTGTGATTAATTTGGAGGTGATTATCATTTTAAAGGAAGCTGTATTATAATCATCCTTTCATAATCTATAATGTAATTAATATTTTTATATAATGATTTTTATTTTTTTAATTACAGCTGATTTATAGTGATCTGACAATTTTCTACTGTACAGCATGGCAACCCAGTTACACGTACATGTATAGATTCTTTTTTCTCACATTATCATGCTCCATCGTAAGTGACTAGACATAGTTCCCAGTGCTACACAGCAGGATCTCATTGCTTATCCATTTCAAAGGCAATAGTCTGCATCTATTAACCCTAAGTAATGTATTAATATTTCTCACAGCCCTTCTCCCAAAAGTTCTTACCTAACAACAAAAGCAATAAGATAAAATACATGGTGGACAAATATTTCAAATATATTCATATTTCTCAAGAAATGAATGCAGTTAAATAACTATGGTATGGTCCATATGTTTTATTTATTAACACCTAAAAGTTGCAAACAATAATGTCTTAATATAGATTTTAGGGAAATAGTAAAGCAGGATGGTAAGTCAATTGAACATTACCACAAAAGACTTCTCCTTTGGAATGACATCATATATGAAGTATATTTCACAATTTTCATTCATTTAATTTAACAAATATTTTTTGAGTATTAAATGCATATCAGTCACTATTACAGATGCAAAGCCAATCTGATAGAAAGTAGAATGTGCACAGAAATAAAAAGCAAAAGCATAACAAGTATCTCACTTTTAGAGAAAAAGCCATTTATCTCAGTATTACAGAAAAAATTACAGTAAGAATGAGGGTAGACTAGAATAAACCTTGCACTGTTGGATTAGAAATAGAGATACCAGAGTTCCCACCATGG
Organism: Phacochoerus africanus; assembly: GCF_016906955.1. Classification (NCBI taxonomy): domain Eukaryota; kingdom Metazoa; phylum Chordata; class Mammalia; order Artiodactyla; family Suidae; genus Phacochoerus; species Phacochoerus africanus. The sequence goes on from NC_062553.1 coordinate 93,786,791, forward strand.
CTCAGTGGTTAACGGATCTGACTATGAACCATGAGGTTGCAGGTTCGATCCCTGACCTTGCTCAGTGGGTTAAGGATCCTGTGCTGCCGTGAGCTGTGGTGTAGGTCACAGACACAGCTCGGATGTGGCATTCCTGTGGCTCTTGTGTAGGCTGGTGGCTACAGTTCCAATTAGACCCCTATTCTGAGAACCTCCATATGCCATGGGTGCAGCCCTAGAAAAGACAGAAAGATTAAAACAAAAAAAAAAGAAAGAAATAGAGATACCAGTCTGCACTTATGTGTTTTTTTTCCCCTAAGATAAAAAGAGACACAGATACATAAAGAAACAGACATAGATATATTTATGCGTGTATATACATTTATATATTGCTTAGCTTTAATCACTGAGAAGATCTAGAAGCAGTAAAACTCTAATAGCAATGAGCATACCTCGCCCTCTGGTTTTACATTATTCTCCTATTAAATGAACTAGGACTTCTTGAAGCAATGACTGATTGCTGTGCTGGAGCAAAGAAATATAAGTCTAGAATAATTTCTGATGTAAGAAAATGAAGTCTCAGGAAATAATGAAGATAAGCCAAAGAATACTGGAGCTAACTTGAAGTGGCTCTCAATAGCCAAAACTGAAATAATTTGAGCAGAAAAAAAAGGTTATATATTTCTAAGATTAACTAAACCAAATATACATGAATCCATAATAATCTAAATTAATAACTGAATAAATAAATGAAAGGGAAAAGGGAAATTCCCCCCATATGGTAGAGTCCTAATTAATAAATACAGAAGAAATAATGTAAATAGAAGCTCAGTACTTTCAAAATACCAAATAATTGTTTCAGTCAAGAGTACTAAATTTGGAGGTTATGTTATGATGAGAAACAGGATATTTACATAGTGTCCAAGTTATATTCCAACAAAATAATTATTTAAAAATAATAATTTTAAAATAGAAAAATCTGATGGACAACATCTTAACCAAGCAATTAGAGTTAACATCATCAGAAATGGGACATGGTGACATCACGTGCCTCCTAATAGAATGCATCAAGAAAGGCAGGCTCAGAATTGTGATGCTTTTGTCAAAATGAATTTAACCATAAGGAAACATCAGAAAAACACAAAGTTCAGAATAATCTATACAATAACTTATCAGTACTCTTTGAAAGTTTCAAAGTTATTAAAGACAGAGAAAATCTGAGGAATTATCCTAGAAGTAAAAAAAAAGAAAGACTAAAGAAATTGAATTTCTTTGTGGCTCAAAGGGTTAAGGATACAACATTGTTATCGCACACTGCAATGTCTTGGGTGACTGTGGTTGTGGGGTTGGATCCCTGGCCCAGGAAATTATGCATGCTGTATGTATGGGAAAAAAAGAAAAAAAAACACATTAAAGCTAAAGAAATGCAGCAAGTAAATGCAATGGATGACCTGGTTTTGATTCTGGTCAAAGATCATTAGTGGAAGCATTAACAAAATATATGAATAGAGACTATAGATACTGTAGATTAATACCTCATACTATGTCTATTTCCTAATTTCAATAATTCCATACTATGTATGTTAATATTGGGGAAAACTAGGTGAAGAATATATAATAATTCTTTGCAGTAGTTTTACGTATTTTTTTAGGTCTGAACTTACTTCAAGATGAAAAATTGTAAAATAACTTAAAAAAACAAGATTTTTAAATTTTATTAAGCATTGCACTAAATTATGAAATTAATGGCTATCCATGAGGGCTTTTATATTACAGTGTCTAAGATACAAAATTGGCATAATCTAATAAGCAAAAACATGATAGAATATGACAAAATCTGTGAAGAAATAAACCATTTTGTTATAGCAAATAACATGATATCATGGAGTCAGAAGGTAAGGCCCCTCTGAGAAAATTAAACATAAAATGGTAAGGAATAATTTTATTGAAGAATCAAACAAAGAGTCTTCTAAGACAAAGTACTACCTTGTGGAAAAGTCTCTGATATGGGAAAAGTGTGCTCTAAGCATCGCAAGGGGCTGGAATCATCACAATCAGGGTGGTAAATGGTGCCTTGGGTAGAGAGTAGGCAGGGCTCAAATCATGGAGGGATCCTACATCCTTGAAAAAAGATGTTTAACTGTATTCAAAATGTGATTTAAGGAGCTGAAGCAGAGGAAGGAAAGTACCTTAGTTATAGTACACAAATAAAAAACGAGGTCTTCTAAACTGAGAATGATTTTCATAGGAATGAGAATAAACACAGTAAAATCAGGAAACTAACTAAAAGCATGAGAAGATGAGAAGACAGGGTCTTTTGAGTATAATGGAAGATATATTTAAGAAATGATATTTGAAGAACAAGAACTACTGATGGGTAGGATTAGAAAGTATTAGACATGACAAAATCAATGATAGTACTGGGTACGGTAGGAAAAAGAGGGGGGAAAAAAAAGCAACAGCTTTGAAGCAGAGAACCAAAATTCTGTTTGAAAGAGTATGATTTTGAGTTGCCCATGAAACATTCAGATGAGGATATAAGTAGATCCTATATCAGATATAAGTAGATTATTATATCAGAATATAGCTCAAATAATTTATCAGAGTTTGAAATATTCTGAGGAGTCATCATCATATAAAATGGCCTTCAAACCTTTGAAGATGCATGTGAAACCTAAGGCAGAAAAGGTATATAGAGAAGAAATACTTTAGGGAATGAAATAAGTTGACTAGCTGGATTAAAGACAGTGTCGGATATACTAAAGAAGATTTTGTAACTATTTTGTTGCGTTTTTTTTTTGGGGGGGGGAAGAAGATTTAAAAATGAAGTGATAAATGAAGAGAAACAGAAGGTCACTATAAACTTTCAAGAAGAAAGGAGCTGCATATAAATCAGTGAAACTAGAACAAACCCTCACACCATGCACAAAAATAAACTCAAAATGGCATAAAGACTTAAACATAAGACAAGACACCATAAAACTCCTAGAAGAGAACATAGGCAAACATTCTCTGAAATCAACTGTACAAATGTTTTCTTAGGTCAGTCTCCCAAGGCAATAGAAATAAAAACAAAAATAAACCAATGGGACTTAATCAAACTTACAAGCTTTTGCACAACACAGGAAACCATTAAAAAAAAAAAAAAGAAAGACAAACTACAGAATGTGAGATCATAGTCACAAATGATCCAACTGACAAGGGCCTATCTCTAAAATATACAAACAACTTATACAAATCAACAGCAAAAAAACCCAAAAACCCAATTGAAAAATGGGCAAAAGACCTGAATAGACATTTCTCCAAAGAAGACATACAAATGCCCAACAGGCACATGAAAAAAATGCTCAGCATCACTAATTATTAGAGAAATGCAAATCGGAATTACTAAGAGGTAACAGAGTACCTCACACTGATCAGAATGGCCATCATGAACAAGTCCTCAAATAACAAATGCTGGAGAGGGTGTGGGAGGAAAGTAAACTGGTCAACCAGTATGGAAAACAGTATGGAGGTATCTCAGAAAACTAAATATAGAACTACCATATGACCCAGCAATACCATCCCTGGGCATATATTCAGACAAAACTTTCATTGAAAAAGATATATGCCCCCCTATATTCATTGCAGCACAGTTCACAACAGTGAAGACATGGAAATGACCTAAATGTCCATTGACACAGAAATAGATTAAGAAGATGATATATATATACATATACACAATGAAATACTACTCAGCCATAAAAAGAACAAAATAATGCCATTTGCAGCAACATGGATGGAACTATACACTTTAATACTAGGTGAAATAAGTCAGAAAGTGAAAGATAAATACTGTTTGATATCACTCACGTGGAATCTAATATACAGCACAAATGAACCTATATACAGAAAAGAAACAAACTCATGAACTTGACGAACAGACTTGTGGTTGCCAAGGGGGGAGGAGGAGGGAGTGGGATGGACTTGGACTTTAGGTTTAGTAGATGTAAACTATTGCATTGGAGTGGATAAGCTATGAGATCCTTCTGTATAGCACAGGGAGCTGTATCTAGTCACTTGTGATGAAACATGATGAAGGACAATATGAGAAAAAGAATGTATATATGGGTCACTTTGTTGTACAGCAGAAATTGATAGAACACTGTAATTCAACCATAACAGAAAAAAAAATAAAAGTATTAAAAATATTAAAAAAGGAATAACTTGTTAATGAGAAAAACTTAGTAGAGTAAGAGGCAGAGTTGAGGGAGGGATTGGAATTTGATAGAAGGAAACAATTCTGCTATGAAGACAGGAAAATAGGAGAAAAGAGGAGCACACGCAGAGAAGTTGTAAAACTCGTGATGGAAAAACGAGGTTGTCCCTGTCTGATAAGGTCTACTTACTTAATAGTGAGAAGGGACGTTAGCTTGTCTATGTGTGAAAAGCATATGCACTGAATGACTATTACACATCTTATTTCATTTATCCACACACTGTTCTTATAAGTATTACTAACAGTTTACAAAAATGAAAGAAATCAGGTAGCCTAATTAAGACTTGGCTAGAAGCTAGTTTCTCCCATAATACTAACTTACCTTCTCAACAACACAAGAAAGGTTTGGTTGTTTACTTATTTATCTTAATTCCCAAAGTATATTAATGTGGAGAGGGTATATAAATACTTTATTGTTGTTAATAACCTGAATTAAGAATTTGAAAGTTAAATAATTTCATTAGGTTAGAATTCATTAGGCTGTCTAATGAATGACTGAATCTGTTATTAGTTTTGGAAAGTACTGTCTTCTTTCAAAACCTTCTCCATTCTACTTTACTATCATCATTTATTTTTTTTTTTTGGCTTTTTGCCATTTCTTGGGTCACTCCTGCGGCATATGGAGGTTCCCAGGCTAGGGGTTGAATCGGAGCTGTAGCCACCGGCCTACGCCAGAGCCACAGCAACTCGGGATCCGAGCCGCATCTGCAACCTACACCACAGCTCACGGCAACACCGGATCCTTAACCCACTGAGCAAGGGCAGGGATCGAACCTGCAGCCTCATGGTTCCTAGTCGGATTCATTAACCACTGTGCCACAACAGGAACTCCCTCATCATTCTTTTATAATCTATGAATAATAAACCTAGTACCCAATTCATAGTTTTTCATATACAAACTTTTAACAATACAAATACATGTGATAACATTTACAGTAATGAATCAATTTTTTTAAAAATTGTCTTTCAAAGGAATCAACAAACGAGCACTTGTCTGCCATATATTGCCAGTAGAGAATATTTCTATGTATCTTAAAAACTGTAAGTGGACATGCTATGAAGAGTAAGCTTTCATAATCCTCAGAATACTAGAAATTCATATATGATATTTTTTCTTTCCATTCTTCTATCTAAAAATATCCTAATCCTTAAAATGATATTATGACCTAGCCACTGAAATCTCAGGAGAAACACTGTTAAGATTGAAAGCTACGTTTTTCAGCACCACATAGAGACAACTCATGAGTTTTAATACAATGAATTGTAACCTGCTACTTAGTAGAGGTGCTGTACAGTTGAAGGATTCTGTGTTAACATTTCTTGGTATGTCAACTAATTTTTTCTTGAATCATTCTAGAAAAAGGAAAACTTGCAAGAAACCTTCAGAGAATAAAAAGATTAAAAAAAAAGAATGAGTTAAAAGATTTAAATCACCACTTCATTTTTAAGCAAAATTTAAAGTTTTAAAATTATAAAATATGCAAACTCCTAAAAATAATCACAAAAATATGAGTATATATTTGATCAAAATTCCTCTACCTGTTTTATCAAATATGTTTAGATTGAAAATAAATGGAGAGCTTATTCCACAGCTCTCTTGGGTGGAAGGCAAAAATATTTCTATTCCTCAGGAAAACAAGTAAAATACAGTGGTTACAAGGAAGTATTGAGATTCATTCTGCTATTGTATTCCAACATAGAAATTAGCTTAGTAAGGTCCTCAGAATGATATTAGAAGAGACCAAAATTATTTCAGTTTGGTAGAGATATAAAAGCAAGACTAGAAAGTTACATTCTTTAAAGTAGTAATTGGATGTATTACCTCAATAAGAGAGTAATTATTGATTACATTTCCATTCACTGAAATTATTTTTTAACACATTGTTTTAATGAGCTCATTTTTAGCTCATTGTCCACTTGAATTCACTGACTATATGCCAGCTGGCCATCTAATTCAATTTAACACATGGATAATGACTTTCACATATATCCCCAACTCTGAAAAATAACTAAGAGTATGATAGTTCTTATCTTCAAGTAAACCAAATTTTAGTCTAAATGATAGAATCTACAGAGCTCAATTCATCACGTTAGAAAAGATTATTAGAATGTAAAGGCTGGAAATAAAATAGAAGTAAGAGCCATTTGGATGTTGCAAAAAAAACGCATGGCCTCTTTTACCCAAATAATTTTTGAAACAAATCTCTACCCTACCATGACATTATACTCCCATCTTTAGTTCATTTCCTCTTGTATTTTGTTTTATTTATTTCTGTCTTTCCCCCTCTTCACTGTTCAAGTAATTTCCTCAATATAGATTCCCTCCTAAGATTTTATGACATCAACAGCCAAAGTCATTATTATAATATGAACTGAGACTATGTTATCTAGAAATTCATCAGCTGCAAAAAAAGTTTTCTTTACTATGTAGAAAATATGTCAAATCACATGAAAAGTTGCAAAATAATAAATAGGCGTATATTTGTAACTTATGTATGTGTATGCAAATTTTGTTAAGCTGATTCAAAAATTGCTTGTGAACACCATGATGATTCCCCCTAGGAGTCAGCAAATTATTACCTCTACGAATGGCAAAACAGTACCTATTTTAAGCTTTGAGAGCCTTATTGTCATCTCTGTCACAACTACTAAAATCTTCCGATGTAGAGCAAAAGCAGAGCAAAAGCAGCTACGGACTATATGCAAACGAATGGGCCTGGCTATGATAAAATTTTAAATATCATGAAATACTATTCTTCTGTTGACTTTTTTCCAACCATTTAAAAAATGTAAAAATCATTCTTAGCTTGCAGGTTGTACAAATAAGCAGCAGTACAGATTCAAGCGGACGGACAGCAGATTGCTGAACCCTGTGCTTCACTCATGAACACTACATGTGTGTCTCCTAAAACCAATGACAATATCCTACTTAGACACAACATAATTATAACATATTTAAATTATATTAAATACATTTTAGTTATACAAGTAATACAGGTATGTACAGTATTACCCTCAAAAAATATTGAATAATTAGAAAGAAAGCTATTGTGTGGTAGTTCATCCTCAATTCCTGTTACCAGCATGGTTAGCATACTTCCAGACATTTCCCAAATATCATATAAGTTTACAGTAAAACCTATCACATATTTTAGCCATAAACCATCTAGAAAGAAAATAGATAAACAATAGGTTTGTAATTCATCCCTTCCTTTTAAGATGGAACATGCTGAGACACAAAGAAAGGGGGAAAGATGTCTTGGTAAATATGGTACTTACAGACCTCCTGGCAAACAAACTGATGGTTTTCCAGTAGTGAATTCCTTATCCACAGAATACTTTAAGCAAAACATACATTTACTTCTAGGATTATTTATAGTAAATAAACTTAAAATCCTTTGACTTATGAAACATACTTTTGTGGACCATCCAAAGACAAAGAGGTATTTCATGATCTAAATGTTTCCTCTGGCTAAGAGAGGTGACTAAACACTTTACTTAGAAATAACAACTGTCATCCTTGGCCAGAGCATGTCTGACATGGAAAGATGTGGGCTAGACAGCCTTACAATATGACTTGGCCTAATCTCACTTTACCTGTGCCTTGAAATACTTTTTATACTTGCAATTGTTTTTTTTTTTTTTCTCAAGACCTCTGATGCATGTCAGATTTGATAATCTAATGTTTTGTGCATTTTTAAGCATAAAATATATTTTTATTTTTAGGAGTTCCCGTCGTGGCTCAGTGATTAACGAATGTGACTGGCATCCATGAGGACACAAGTACAATCCCTGGCCTTGCTCAGTGGGTTAAGGATATGGCATTGCCATGATCTGTGGTGTGTAGGTTGCAGACTCGGCTCAGATCCTGGGTTGCTGTGGCTGTGGCGTAGATCAGCGGCTACAGCTCCAATTCAGCCCCTAGCCTGGGAACTTCCATATGTCGTGGGTGCAGTCCTGAAAAGCAAAATATATACATATATACACATATAAGTTTAATATGCTTTCTAAATCTTATTGATGCAGCACATGTTAATCTATATCATCCTTTAACCTTCCATATGCCATTGTTTATTTAGCCATTTCTCTATTGATGGACACTTAAAATATTTATAAGGATCTGAGTGTTACCCCCAAAAAGCTGCAACAGACATTCTTTTACAACATTTTATGGGCATATGTGTTACTATTTCTCTAAGACAGATGGTGCCTGAAATTAAGCTGCATTTATAAGATATGTGTTGCAAAATTTAATAGATGTCAAAAATTGCCATTTAAAGTCCTTTTTGATATCACCTTTGTTCCTAAGCATCCAAAGTATCAGACAACACAAATGTGTATAAAAAATAGAATAGAGAAACTGAAATCTATATAAATGATGGAACACTATAGAACAGTGAAAAATAAACTATAGCTACTGCAATAACAAGGATGTCTCATAAATAAATGTCAAATAAAAAAGTTGTGGCCTAATTTTTTACATGATTAGTTTTATAATTATTAAAATTTAAACTTCACTGATTAGCTCTTTTACATATCAAATTAAAAGGTTCTATCTCATAAATTTAATCTGCTTTACCTAATGACTGATACACTTAGAGGTCTCTGGATCTACTGCACTAAATCTTCCATTCATGTGCTTTTACCATTTTTCTACTCAGATACTTTCATTTTCCTAAATGATCTGTAGGTGTTCTACTACCATTCTTCGTCTATATTTTAATTATCTTCCAGTCTGTCAACTATCTCTGAAATCTGATTTTTTTACTAGTAGAAAATAATTTAAATCCAGCGTTGTCAAGTAAATTATCTTAGGCCTATTAATTTTTGAGTCTTGTTTTAGAAAGTGAGAGTGAGTCACAATTCATGCAGGTATGCTGAATGTAGGAACTTGGATAAGATACAAAGAAAAGTTATCAGCTGGCAACATTTAGATACACATTGCCTAATGGCCTTCTTCCCTGACTGAAAAAGCTCCTATGGTCAAGGAGGCAAAACATGGGTTACAGTAGCATAAAAATCTGTTCTCCACCAAGCACACTGCTCAGTAAAATCAAGGAATCTGGCAGAAATTCATCTTTTAAAGTAAATGCAAAGTTGGAAAGAAAGGTCAATAGTCATTTAGAGACATGCCAAGTCTATAAGTTCAGAGGGCAAAATTTAAAATAAAATAAACAAACAAAGGATCTATACAATAGCAGAGGAATGACAGTAATGAAGAATAAAAAGACTTCCAAATGAGTATAATTAATATCCTGAGGGATACAAGAACTTTCTATATCTTTATAAAAGTGAGAGGCTAACAATGAAATCACTGAAATAAATAATACATATAATAACCTAACACTAAGAAGTGACTAAATGAATATATAGAAGAAAAAAGCTGAAATATCTTAAACATAAAATAAGCATACTAAAATAAATTAGGTCAGGAATTCCCATTGTGGCTCGGCAGGTTAAGAACCTGACTAGTATCCATGAGGATACAGGTTCAATCTCTGGCCTCGCTCAGTGGGTTGAAGATCTAGCACTGTCAAAAGCTGCAGCATAGGTTAAAGATGAGGCTTGGAACCTGCATTGCTGTGGCTAAGGCATAAGCTGGGAGCTGCAGCTCTGATTCAACCACTAGCCTGGAAACTTCCATATGTACCCGTGCAGCCCCCAAAAGGATCAATAATCAATCAATCAGTCAATCCAATGAACAATGTATATATCCTTATTTGTGGACACCAGCTTGCCCTACAGATCTACTCTTGGCTTCTCCTGTACTTTCTGCCCTGGAAGTTGCTTGGCATGGAATCTATCGACAAGTGCTCATTCTTCCTCTGGCTGCTTGGTGAATTGAATGGGGTGGAGCAAAGGACTTAGATTTGAGGAAGGCAAAGAGTAAGATAGGCTATTTTTAACTCTGGCTTCCAACTTGGGGCTGGCTTTGCCCCTAAAGCATAGATTTTTGCTCCTTTCAAGATGGTTCTCCTCTCTCCTTCTGAGGTTCAGTCTATTTGCCCTGCCAGTGGCCTTTTAAACCAAGTGGTGATTAAAATCTTCAATCTCACTAATCCAGGGTACTGCATTCTATTGTGTTCTTTCTCATCCCTTCAACAATTTAGTAAAGAGTATCTAAACTAATTGTGCCATTATTTTCTTTTAATGAACCTAATACATGGATTTCTTCCTTATGGAAAATGATGATTTTTTTTTTTCCTCATGCTCAAAGCTAGAAGGTAAATATTTTCTGTTAAAAATGTAAAGCAACTGAAGTGACAGTTGGGTTTAGCACTGCATTATAGAAGTATAGCTATTATAAAATAGTTTAATTTTTCTGACAGTTTGTTCTCTGCTGTCTAGAAGATTTACATTTTCTTTTCCTATGGAGAAGGTCAGAATATGATGGATTAAACATTAAGAATAACTTTAAAAGACTGTTTAAAGCAAAACATGCCCTAAATGATAATGTTTCCGAAGGTCTCTATTTTGAAATTTTTCATTTAAGGTCACTGATTTAGAAATCAAGTCAAAATCTTATTATCAAATGGATGCACTTATTGATATTAATAAAATATTAAGTATTGCACATGATCATCTATATCAGATTTTGACACTAAGGTTTTGAGTAACCAGCTTTTAGCAATTCCTGACTCTTCTTTTCATTTTTGAATTTGAAAAGACTAAAGAAGAGCAAATGTATATGTATCTTGCTCATGAAAGCTGGCACAGACCATGGTAGAAAACTGTGACAAAAAGGTGGTAACAGAAAAAAAAAAGGCACTAGCAGTGATAAGAAATAAAGTTCTTAGATTTTGGTATACCCAGAATGATATTTATAATTGTGAAGGGAAAGAGACCTGAATTAAATCCAGGTTAATATATACAGAGAGAGGAATTCCTGCTGTGGCCCAGCAGTAAACAACCTGATTAGTATCCATGAGAATGCAGGTTCAATCCCTGGCCTTACTCAGTGGGTTAAGGATCCTGTTTTACCACGAGCTGTGGTGTAGGTCATAGACACAGTAGATCCTGCATTGCTGTGGTTGTGGCTTAAACTGGCAGCTGCAGCTCTGATTTCATTCCTAGCCTGGGAATTTCCATATGCCATGGGTGTGGACCTAAAAACACCTCCCCAAAAAAGTTTACACAGAGAAGAAAAATTTAGGATCAGAAAGAACAAAAGCGACCAAATGCCGTATCTCTTTCACTACATACCATCTATAGAAAGGCTAATCCTTTTATCTCAAGACACCATTATAGGACAGACCAAAGTTTCTATACATGCATGGTTCTGGGTCAAACAGAAAACAAATTTAGTACTAGATTACTTTAACGCCATACATAATTCTGCTTATGCGTCACTACGCATACTAGATACACTGCAAAGCAGGCATAAAATAGTCAAACTAGGGGTTCTTGTGGCACAGAGGAAACAAATCTGACTAGGACCCATGCGGTTGCGGGTTTGACTCTTGGCCTTGCTCGGTGGGTTAAGGATCTGGCATTGCCATGAGCTGTGGTGAAGCTCGCAGACGCAGCTCAGATCCAGCGTTGCTATGGCTGTGGCGTAGACCATCAGCTGTAGCTCCAATTCGATCCCTAGCCTGGGAACTTCCATATGCTGGGGGTGTGGCCCTAAAAAGCCAAAAAAAAAAAAAAAGAAACAGTCAGACTCAAACAAATGTTTTAAGTATGCTAAACTAATTTGCAAATTTGGGGCTCGAAGTTGGGACTGCTTCTTGACATTTCTGTCTTGAGAAATACTGTAATACTATGTACCTATGTACATGTCTACCAGGTGCACACAGATAAATAGACTTAACCGTCACTATTCACAGAAGACATGATACAATATATAGAAAACCCTAAAGATTCTATTGCAAAACTATTAGAACTAAATCAATGAATCTGTAAAAGTACAGGAATAAAAATCAATACAAAAATATGTTATGTTGATATATATTAATAATTACCTATGAGAAAGATAAATACAACACTCCCATTTACTACTGCAGCAAAAATCATAAAATACCTAGGAGTAGTTTTTATCAAGGAGGTGAAAAATATATATATTGAAAACTCTAAGACATTAATAAAAAGAAAGAAGAATACACAAATAAATGAGAAGATATTCACAGTCATGGATAAGAATAATTGATATTGTTAAAAAGTCCAAATTACTCCCCAAAGCAATCCAGATTCAATACGATCAAAATCCCAATAGCGTTTTTCAAAGAAATGGAACAAATAATCCTGTAATTTATAAATAAATCACTAAAAACCCTGAATAACAAAAGCAAACTTGAGAATGAAGAACAAAGCTAAAGATATCATATTAGCTGTATTACAAAATGGTGATAATTAAAACAGTATAGTATTGGCATAAAAACAGGTATATAAATCAGCGGAATGGAACAGAGAACTGAGAAATAAACCCATACACATATGGTTAACTGATTTACAACAAACAAGACAGGAATATACAAAGAGGAAAGGAGAGTCTCTTCAATAAATGGTACTGGAAAAGTAGGTAGCTACATTCAAAAGAATCAAATAGCCATTTTTTATACCATATATAAAAATTAACTTAAAAAAGGATTAAAGATTTGAATATAAGACCTGAAACCATAAAACTCCTAGAAGAAAACACAGGCAATAAGCATCCATTCTGCTCTTCCAGAAACATGTGCAATCACCTGTGAAAGGAGTCCTGGTCTGGTTCAATATTGCTTCTGTCTGCATAGGTATAGCTATGTCACAGTGAAATTCAAGTTTACGAAGCTGACTCATGTCAGGATATAAACCACATTCTACAATATCTGCTTTATCCATATAAAAGTTACTTTGCTTCCTTGTTCTTTGCAAGAAATCTATAATTCTATTTTTTTTCAAAATATGTTCTCTACTTTAAAATTATTTTGGAACTAATATGCAGACCCTAATCAGTCTCTCTGCACAAAATATGTATCCTCTGTTGTAATCACATACAATTCTTTTTTAATATTCGATTTTATAAAATCTTCCTTTACCTATATTTTTATTAACCTCTAAGCTTTAGGGAAATACCTGAAATGCCAGTCAGTAAATTTTGAAAATGGTTACTTATTGTTGGTGGAATTTTGCGTGATGAATTTAGTTTCCTGTTACTTACTGTATATTTGTTATTGCTTGTTATCTTAGCCTGGGCTGACATGCAAAATAACACAGATTGGTGAACAAACAAAAATAATTTGTTTCTCACTTTCTGGAGGCTGGGAAGTCCAAGATCAGGACACTAACATAGGTTATGGTAGAGGCTCTATTCCTGGCTTAGAGATGACTGCATTCTGGCTCTGCCCTTATATGGCCAGGAAAGAGTTGACAGAGAGAGAATAAGAATGAGATATCTGGTGTCTTTCAAGTGTATGTATCCCATCATGAGAACCCCTTCTTATGATCTTATCTAAACTTAATTACCCCCCAAAGGCCCCATCTTAATACTATCACTTTGAGGATTATGACTTCACCATATGAATTGTGGGAGGACATAAACATTTAGTTCATAATGCCTGCATTTTAAATTAATGAGCATATTTTCAAACTAAAAAAAATAATAGGGTCATTATTTTTGATAAGAAAATAATTTGGAAAAAACATGGAGTTTCTGTCTTGGCACAGAGGAAATGAATCCAACTAGGAACCATGAGGTTGCAGTTTCAATCCCTGGCCTCGCTCAGTGGGTTAAGGATCGGCGTTGCTGTGAGCTATGGTGTAGGTCACAGACGTGGCTTGGATCTGGCGTTGCTGAGGCTCTGGTGTAGGCTGGCAGCAAAAGCTCTGATTAGACCCCTAGCCTGGGAACCTCCATATGCTGCAGGTGCGGCCCTAAAAAGATAAAAAATAAAAAAAAAAAGAATTTGGAAAAAACAAAAGGCTCCTGTCTTATTACCACCCAAAGATATTCTCACATACAGTTGAAATTGTTTATGATTTTCACTTAAGGATAAAGAATGTGACAATAATAAATCTAAGAATATTCCAATAATCTGCGGCCTCATACCTTCAAGCATCTATAAAACTTGTCATCCTATGAAATGTATAATATATCTGACTCTGCATAGCTGAAGACCTAGAATTATCAGAATTACTAAAAAAGTTTAGCAAAGTGGGTGGATATAAGAGAAAATATCAAAATCCATTGCATTACAATGATTAAAAATATTTAGGAAATACAATTTTGAAAAATATATTTTAGTAACTGCTAAAGTAAGTTGATTGATTTATATTGTTAAAAAAACACATATTCCTATCTCATTTCATATGTGTTGTCAAGAAAATTAATATGAAATACAAAATTTTTAACGCAAATTGATGTGATCTCAACGTATAACAATTTTGCATTATTTAGACTGGTAAACAGCATTTAACATAGTTAAGTATGCACAACCCTGTGACCCAAGAATTTCATTCCTAGAGAAATTCTTGTTCATGTGCTCCAAATGACAAGTGTGAACAAAATAACATTGTTAACAAAAGAAAAAAATGGAAAAATTAATGTCATTTGTAACAGAAAAGCTAAGGAGAATCTACTCAACCACTGGAATACTAACACATACATCAAAATGGTTTATTCGAAGATCATTAATTATAGAGAAAAATATCAAAGTAAATCTTAAAAAGAAAAAACTGAGTGAAAAGATTTGTTCAGTTAGTTATTAAAAGTAGCAGAGCAATTCAGACAGTGATTTATGCAAATACAAACAAAGTGAGAGGGGGCACAGTGAGATCCATGCATATGTGGACTCTTAGCTTTTGTCAAAATTTCATGCGTAAATGCATTTCAACTGATAAATAATAGAAATGACTCTCCACTCAATGTACTACTGACTGTATGTCTACATTAAAACAAAAATCTTGGGTCATAAAATGCATCATCACAAAATCAAATCTATGCTGACTGTCAATCAAAAATCAAAACAATAGCTGGTAGAATAGTACATAAAAATTTGTGTTCATGGTTCTTCAGAAATGAAAAAAAAATTTTTTTAAAGTGAAACATAAACATGTATAAGAGTCCTGGAAAAACACACAATAAAAAATTCAAAAGACTAAATATGAACATATGAAAATATGCCCAATGGCTTTAGTAATTAAGTGACTTAAAAAGTCCAATCACAATTCACCTACCCAACAGACTTGGTAATTTGGTGGGAAAAAAAATGTATTGGAAAAAAAATGGAATTAAGTGGGAACATTCACACACTGCTGGTAGGGGCATAAGATAGTATGCCTTTGGGAATTTCGAAGAGAGATTATCAGATGCTGGTGAGATTAAATTTATTTTCTGGTAATATTGAAATATCACTGGTAATATCACTTGATATTTAACTGAGCAGAGTACTTATGATGTGTGTACTTATATATGCTATATTTCAATATAAAAACATAGTAGAAAAGAAAAATGTCAATGAAGGGAATTCAGGTGAGGCAGAAATATATAAGAAAGAAAAAAGTATTTTTAAGAAATTAGTATAGAGCCAGTTCGATTTGAGGGTTTATCATTAAATGAAAAAAAATTAACAGACTGTTTTATTGGATCAAGGAAGTTATGGATGGACGTAAAGATGTAAATGTTTTTGCATGTTGTAAGCTATGTAATGTACCAATGTAGGCATATTAACATACTTTTCACCTTCAAATAGGAGTCATGAATATCTACTCAAAGAGTGGGAGGTGCACCAAAAATTTTACAAGTGTTAAGTCTTACAAAAAATCAATTATGATATACTGGCTATGGAAAAGTTTAAGTAACTCTTTATGTAATATGTAGAGGAATAATTGTATTAATATGTTTCTAGCTTCTTAAATTTAATGCTTTCTGCTTATATGCATATGCCAGGTACATCCTATTCTGACAATCCAATTATCTGCCTGAGTCTCATTGGGTCAGTCCCCTGCCTCCCTTCTCACCACCTCACATCCTTCTGATCCCTCCTGGGAGGTTCAGTTTTCAAAAACAAACCAGGCATTTCCCAAACACATCCCTTATCAGGTTTTCACATTCTTGCCCACTGTACCACTGCCTTTATTACCCAATCCCAAGGTACCAGACAACTAGAGATGACCCTGTGTTCCAGAGCCACTGAAATTATTCAAACTAACCAGTCTTTTAAGCCTGCTTACTTTGTTTTGCTTGTTCCTTCCACAAAAACCACAATAAAGTTTGCTGCTCAAAATTCCTCCTTCTTCTGCCTTGTGAGTAACCCTGGTGATTCCCCATGTGTCTGTCCATCTTTGGTGTGACATGTTCCCTTCTCTGGGGAACTATAAGTAATAAACTATCTTCTCAGTGTCACTTACCTCCTGTTGGTCTTCCTATACTTCACATTTTCTATTAATTAAATATATATATATATATTTAACACCTGTGGCATATGGATGTTCTCAGGCCAAGGACTGAATCTGAGCTGCAGATGCAATTGACAACAAAGCTGTGGCAATGCTTGGTCCTTTAACCAATTGCACCAGATCAGGGATTGTACTCATACCTCCACAGTGACTAGAGCCACAGCAGTCTTAACCCACTATGCCACAGTGAGAACTTCTTAATATACTATTTTTATATTCGTTTTTTATATTTATTTATTATAGGTGTAAATTTGTGAAAAGGTATTCTGAAAAATGAAAATGCACAAGCACACAATGGATACCTGAATAAGTCATTCATTGGATTATAAATGGAATAATATCTTAGTGTGTATGACTGGTGGGAAAATGAAGAGGGAAATGATGGTGGGCTCTAAATTTGAAGTTAGACAATCAAGGTAATATTGAGAATAATCTGAATGCCCTAATTACTTAATCCTGCAAAATCAACAATGAAGAATCCATGAAAAATAACAGCTGGCTCAGTTTTTGTTTCTACTTTTCACAACTAAAATAAAACCACAGATATTCTGGCATTTTTTAATGAGTTTGTTTTTGTCTTTGGAATGTTTTTATTTTTAACTTATTTTTCTTTTGTTGATATCCTAATGACAACCTCTTACATGTATGTTAAAATAGGATTATACTACTTCTTCTTAAATATGTTTTTGAATGTATTCTAGTTACTAACAAATGTATTCAAGACTAAGTACTGTATTTTGTCTTCTAAAGAAATAAATTTTTTCTATGCAATGATTGACCTTGAAAATTCAAAAGTATGCACAGTATCACATAAATGTTCCTACTGAATCTAATCATGTAACTGTTGTTTAATTCATTTAATCATTCTTTTGAGAGAAAGAAATATATTAAATAATTAGGTAATAAGTCATCAGCAGCAACTATATTTATTTTATAATTTTGTAGGTAAAAGTCATGAAAAAATACATTTTCTTACTAGTATAACTACTACTTAAAAATGAGCATTATTTCAACAATAAAAATTCAAAGTAGGTATTGTGATTACAGTGGAATTCTGAATTTGTGAATTGTTCTCACATCTGATTAAAAACAATAAGAAAAAAGCAACACTATCTTTTAAAAGAGATAACTTTTTACAGTTATATTAAAATCCTCTTTACCTTAAAAGTTCTGAAAAATTAATTTTCAAATACTTATGTAGACATTAATATATTTTTAGGATATTTTATAACATTATTTCACATATTACTCAATCCCTATAGTTACAACTTTGTAACTATACTTAGTGTCCACATGAGCAGAAAAGTAGGAGCTTGGTACTGATCCAAGGAGTTTCTGTTACTGAAACATAGATAATTTCCTCAAAAAATTCCTCAGAGCCAACTTTTTCCGCACTGGGAATTTGTCATCAGTTTTTCAAAAAAGTTCTATAACTTGTCTTCAGAAAATAAATCAGAAAGAATATATAATAAATACTTCATTAACTGTAATTTTTATTTTGCTTTTCTTTAATTGGTGGAGACTCCTACATATGTAACTACTACATATTAAGATAAATTCCTATCTAAATATGTTCCAAATAAGTACTAGAATAGTTTGTATTTGGAAACTTAAATGAAGTGCATTAACCTGAATAACATGGTTTACATTAAGGTCCATAAAAACAAAAACATATTTCTGTCATCTAAATGCACACCTTTATGCATTACAATTAATCGTTGTTGGATTTGTTTCTGTCAATATTAAATCATAGAAAACAGATGTATATTTTTTCAGAAGTTATCAACACAATATTAAGCAAAGTTCAAATTTAAGAGTATATAAAAGTAAAAATCAAGAGGTTTATCATTTAATTTAGAGCAAAAACTGACACAAATTTATTATTATAAACACAAAATAAGGAGAAGCGTCAAGTCTACTGCTTGCATCATGAATTATTTATGAACACAGAGGCACATAATCAGAACAAGATATGTGTACATGTCCTAAACTTCAAGAATTCAGAAACATAAATATATGATGAGAGATAAGAAAAGGGGATTATCTATTAAAATATTTTTCAGGGAGAGCAGAATCCAGATGGCAGAGGAGTAAGATGTGGCACTCATCCTTTCCCACAAACACCTCAAAAAAAAAAAAAAAACTATCTACAAGTAGGACGACTCACAAAGAACATGTACAGATCACTGGCAGAAGATCTTAAACCTCCAAAAAGGGCAAGAAATCTCTACATAACTGGGTAGAACAAAAGGAAAAAGGGAGAGAGAGAGAAAAAAAAAAGCATTAAAAAAAGAAAGGTACAGGGACTAGCATTCCTGAGAGAGAACCGTGAAAGAAAAAAGGAACCTACACCCTGGGAGGACACCTAACTGATGGGAAAATCAGCTGCTACCAACAGGTGGCCTCAAAGCCTTGAAGAAAAGTGCAGCAGCCAGACTGAGGAGGGAAAAACAGAGAGAGAGCTGCACAGACCATTGGTACCACTGCCAGGACCACAGCCTACAACAATCAGGTTGGGGCTGGGTGCTGAAATTCAGGTTATGTGGGTCAGTTCTGGGGAGAGAACTATGGTTGTCTGTCTGAAAATAGCATTAGGGGCTAGGAAGTGGTACCCCACAGGTTGGGGAGTGGAGTGCCAAAGCCATGGGAGCACAGGAGGAGGCCTGGGCCCACAGATGAAGCAAGGTGCCATTGCTGGTGAGAGCCAGAGGAGCAGTGGTGAGACCACCATAGGAATATCTTTCTCTGAACACATACAGGGTCTTGGATGGCAGGGCACCTCTTGCAAGGGCTATGGGTAGCAAGGGCAAATTGCCACAGCCATTTCAGACTCCAGAGGTGGGTATGACCTGCCCCACTAGGGGTAGGTAAAAAAGCACCACCTGTGGCTCCAGTCACCTCAGGGGTCACCACAGAGGACAACACTGCAACCAAAATCCACCCCGCTGCTTACAATACCCTGGAAATGAACATGCCCTACTGTGGCCACAGCCAAAGGTTCTGGGCACTGCCTACACCTCTCTGAGGGTCACTTCCACTTTCCAGAGCCGTGCAATCAGGAGCAGCTTGCTCTGCCTCCACATGGGTCCTGGGCACTGTCAAGGGTCCACCAACCAGGCAATGACTACAGGCCCTGCCCACTGCCTTCATCTCCCAGGAAACAAGTGAAAGCCATATACTGGCACACTCACTATCAAGGGGATAACAGTCTGCACACACTGAGGAAAGAGATAGTAAGCATCCAAACCAGAAGCAGCCTTCATGAAAAAAAAAAAAAAAAAAAAAAAAGCAAAAATGAAAAACACAAACTTGTAACTCCTTATAAACTACTTGGGGAGGTTCACATATAATTAGGTCTCCAAGACTAAAGGAGTTGTTTTCCATAAAATCACAGAATAAGAAAAACATAAGCAAAATGAAGAAGCTCAGGAGTCACTCCCAGTTAATAGAACAGGAGAATTGCCCTGAATGAGCACACAATAAAACAGACCTCTGCAGGATAAGACACACCAAATTCAAAAAGGAGATAGTGAAAATACATTAAAAAATTAAGAGTGGATATGAACAGTAATGCAGATTACTTTAGAAAGGAACTAGAATATATAAGGAGGAGCCAAGAAATATTAGAAAATTCATTTGCAGAGACACAAGCTGAGTTATAGGCACTGAACAGCAGATGAATATTGCAGGGGAACTAATAAGTGACTTCAGATACAGAGTGATGGAAATCAGGACAGAAGACTGAAAATCAAATGAAAAAAAAAACATGAAAGCAATGAAGTGGGCCAATCTATGCATAATAGGGATTCCAGAAGGAGAAGAAAAGAAAAAAGTTATTGAAAATGTATTTAAAGAGGAGGCAAGATGGTGGAAGAGTAGGGGGACATGCTCACCTTCTCCCACAAACACACACAAAAAAACCACATCTACAGGATAAATGACTTGCACAGAACAGCAACAAATCATTGGCAGAAAAACCTAAGCCCCAATAATGGCAAGAATCTCGTGACATTACTAGGTAAAACAAGAGAGAAGAGGAGAGTGAGAGAAGGGGAATCCGAGCTGGACGGATGCTCCTGAAAGGGAACTGCGGAGGAGAAAGGGATCCTGCGCCCTGGAAAGTCACCTAGATGGATGGAAAGATCAACCGAACCGGAGGAATCTCCAGATGCAGAGAAGAGTATAGCAGTAAGTTGGAGTTCTGAAAAGCAGAGTGAGAACCGAACAGATCATCTGAACTACAGGCACAGTCACCAAAAATTGAGACGCCTGGGTGGGGGCTGGGCACCGAGACCTTGGCTCCAGAGGTTAGTCCCTGGGAAAGGGCTGGGGGAGTGGTGGAGCAGAGACTGCTTGGGAGGTCTAGAAACTGGTCTGTCAAGTTTGATGGGGCAGAGACTGCCTGGGAGACTAGAAAGCAGAGGGTGGCAGGGGGAGGGAGCAATACGCTAAGGGTTGGGAAGTGGAAAGTCACATCAGAGGGAACCTGGGAGAAGAGCAGTGTCTGTGCCAGAGGTGGGGGGGACAGAGAAGAAGGGGTGGGCCCTGATAGAATTCTCCCCACGCCACAGCAAGCTTACCAGGCCACTAGCTATCAGAAAGTTGTGCTTCCCAGTGCATTCCCCCCACCCCCTGCCACCTATAACATACATGCTGGACTTGGGGCTGCCTGCCATCAGGGAGGGCTGGTCTCAACAATTGCCAGAAGCCTACCACCACAGGGGCTGTCCCTGCCCTGGTCTGCTTGCCCTTTGGAGGGGCTACACCCCCGCGGAGCAGTACCAAACATTGACAGCCCCCAGGAAAAGGCCTGCAGCCCAGAAAAGCTAGAACAAGCTTGGCCAGGCCATGAGAAGATCCGCCTAATTCTTGGACAGTCCTTCCGAGTCGGGCTGCCCTGGGGAAGAGCCTCTTGGGTTTCCAGCAGCCCAGCTAGCTGCTCCCTCCCTCGGGGGTGCTGCACTCCTGCGGAACAGCTCCCCAGGATTGCCAGCAACCTGCAAGAGCCCCTGCAGCCCAGAAAAGCTAGAACAAGCTTGGCCGGGCCATGTAAAGATCTGCCTACATTCTCAGAGAGTCCTTCTGAGTCAGGCTGCCCTGGGGAAGAGCCTCTTGGGTTCTCAGTAACCCAGATAGCTGCTCCAACCCTGGGGGGGGGTGCTGC
Organism: Phacochoerus africanus; assembly: GCF_016906955.1. NCBI lineage: Eukaryota > Metazoa > Chordata > Mammalia > Artiodactyla > Suidae > Phacochoerus > Phacochoerus africanus. Next base: position 93,808,567 of record NC_062553.1, read on the forward strand.
ACTACTGCAGAACAGCTGCCTGGTACCGCCAGCCCCCTGCAAGAGCCCCACAGCCCAAAAACACCAGAGCAAGCTCTGCCCGGCCAAGTGAAATCTGCTTCCATCACGGGAGGGACCTCCCAGTCCTGTCTGCTCTCAGGAAGTCCTCCTTTGCTTCAGAAAGACCCTGTTAGCCCCGCCAACACTCCAGAAAAGCCACACTGCCTCAAAAAAGACTGACCAACAACACCAGCCCTCAGGAAACATTCCATGGCAGTGACAAGGCAAATACTGCCAGGCCATGGAGAGTACAACTCCACTAGGAAAAAGAAAACAACAAGCAAGATGAAGAAGCAGAGAAACCATCCCCAGTTAAACCAACAGGAGAACTCACCTAAAACAGTCAACAATGAAACAGATCTCTGCAGTCTGACAGACCTGGAGTTCAAAGAGAACTAGTGAAAATACTGAAGGAATTAAGAGAAGATATGAACAGTAATGCAGATACCCTCAGAAAGGAACTAGAAAATAGAAGGAGGAGCCAAGAAAAACTAGAACATTCATTGGCAGAGATGCAAACTGAAATAAGGGCAGTAAAAACCAGAAGGAATAATGCAGAAGAACGAATCAGTGATATGGAAGATAGAATAATGGAATCACCCAATCAGGTCAGCAGAAATAAAACCAAATCAAAAAACAGGAAAGCAATATAAGAGACCTATGGATAACATAAAGCGAGCCATTCTACGCATAATAGGAATTCCAGAAGGAATAGAAAAAGATAAGGGAATGGAAAATATATTTGAAGAAATTATCGCTGGAAACTTCCCAAATCTAAAGGATGCTGGGTTCAAGATACAAGAAGCACAGAGGGCCCCAAACAAACTGAACCCAAATAGACCCACAGCAAGACACATCATAATAAAAATGGCAAAAGTTAGTGATAAAGAGAGGATCCTAAAGGCAGAAAGAGAAAAGCAGAATGTTACCTACAAGGGAACCCCCATAAGATTATCAGCTGATTTCTCTACAGAAACACTACAGGCCAGGAGGGAATGGCAAGAGATATTTAAAGTGCTCAAAGGAAAAAATATGCAACCTAGAATACTCTATCCAGCAAGAATATCATTTCAAATAGAAGGGGAAATAAAAAGTTTTTCCAACAAACAAAAACTAAAAGAATACAGCAACACAAAACTCAGGTTAAAAGAAATATTGAAAGGGCTTCTCTAAACCAAAAAGAAAGGAAGGAAAGGGAAGAAAAAAGAAAAGGAAAAAAAAAAAGAAGAAGAGGAAGAACTAGGACTGAGGAAACCGCAATCAGAGAGCAGTCACTCAAATAAGCCAGCATACAGATTTAATCATGAACAGGCCTCAAAGAAAATAAAATTAAAAAGAAAAAAATAAAAAAGAGTCATCAAAACCATAAAATGTGGGCAAGGGATGTTAGGAAGTAAATAACCCTTTTTGTTTGTTTGTATGTTTCTCTTCTTAATTTTAGTATAGTAATGAAGGGTTTGAACTTACAGGACCATCAGGCTAAAACACACAATTATGGGAATGGGTTAGCATACTTAAAAAACAGGGCAACCACAAGCCAAAACCAAATATTGCATTTGCAAAAAGTGAAAAAAAAAATACACTCAAGCAGATAATAACAGGAGACCATCCAAACAAAAAAAAAAAAAAAAAGGAAGAATGGAGAACCACGGAATCAACTGGAACATGAGGTTCAAAATGGCAATAAATAATCATCTATCAATTAGCACCTTAAATGTCAATGGACTGAACGCCCCAATCAAAAGACACAGAGTGGCTGAGTAGATAAAAAGGCAAAAACCTTCAATATGCTGCCTACAAGAAACTCACCTTAGGACAAAGGATACATATAGATTGAAAGTGAAAGGGTGGGGAAAAATATTTCACGCCAATAGACAAGACAGAAAAGCAGAAGTCACAACGCTCATATCAGACAAAATAGACTTTAAAACAAGAGACATAAAGAAAGACAAAGAAGGACACTACTTAATGATTAAGGGATCCATCCAAGGAGAGGATGTTACCATCGTCAACATATATGCCCCAAATATAGGAGCACCCAGATACATACAACAAATATTAACAGACATAAAGGGAGATATTGATGAGCATACAATCATAGTAGGAGACCTTAATACCCCCCTCACATCAATGGACAGATCCTCTAGACAGAAAACCAATAAAGCAACAGAGATCCTAAAGGAAACAATAGAAAAGATAGACTTCATGGATATCTTCAGGACACTACATCCAAAAAAAGCAGAATACACATGCTTCTCAAATGCTCATGGAACATTCTCAAGAATCGACCACATATTGGGACACAAAGCTAACCTCAATAAATTTAGGAGCATAGAAATTATCTCAAGTATCTTCTCTGACCACAATGCCATGAAATTAGAAATCAACCATGGGAAAAGGAAAGAGAAAAAACCTACTGCATGGAGACTAAACAACATGCTCCTAAAAAACCAATGGGGCAATGAGGAAATCAAGAAGGAAATTAAAAACTACCTTGAAACAAATGATAATGAAGACACAACCGCTCAAAATCTATGGGATGCTGCGAAAGCAGTGCTCAGAGGGAAATTTATAGCAATACGGGCCTTTCTCAAAAAAGAAGAAAGATCCCAAATGGACAACTTAACCCTCCACCTAAATGAATTAGAAAAAGAAGAACAAAAAAGGCCTAAAGTCAGCAGAAGGAAGGAAATGATAAAGATCAAAGAAGAAATCAAGAAAATAGAGACTCAAAAAACAACAGAGAAAATTAATAAAACCAAGAGCTGGTTCTTTGAAAAGGTAAACAAAATTGACAAACCCCTGGCCAGACTCACTAAAAAGAGGAGAGAAAGAACCCAAATAACCAAAATTATAAATGAAAAAGGAGACATCACAACGGATACAGCAGAAATACAAAAAACCATAAGAGACTACTATGAACCACTATACGGCAACAAGTTTGACAATCTGGAAGAAATGGACAATTTTCTAGAATCTTACAGCCTGCCAAAACTGAATCAAGTAGAAACAGACCAACTGAACAGACCGATCACTAGAAATGAAATTGAAGAGGTCATAAAATCAGTCCCTACAAATAAACGTCCAGGACCAGATAACTTCACAGGTGAATTCTATCAAACATATAAAGAGGAATTGGTGCCCATCCTCCTTAAACTCTTCCAAAAGGATCAAGAAGAAGGAATACTCCCAAAGACATTCTATGATGCCACCATCACCCTCATTCCAAAACCAGACAGAGATACCACCAAAAAAGAAAACTAGCGCCCAATATCATTGGTGAATATAGATGCAAAAATTCTCAACAAAATCTTAGCCAACCGAATCCAACAACATATCAAAAAAATTATACACCATGACTAGGTACGGTTCACCCCAGGTTCACAAGGATGGTTCAACATACACAAATCAATCAGCATCATACACCACATTAACCAAAAAAAAGTCAAAAATTATATGATCATCTCAATAGACGCAGAAAAAGCATTTGACAAAGTCCAACATCCATTCATGATCAAGACCCTCGCCAAAGTGGGTATAGAGGGAACATTCCTGAATATAATCAAAGCCATTTATGATAAACCCACAGCAAATATAATACTCAATGGGGAAAAACTGAAAGCCTTCTCACTCAATCTGGAACAAGACAGGGATGCCCACTCTCACCACTGCTCTTCAACATAGTTTTGGAAGTCCTAGCCACAGCAATTACGCAAACAAAAGAAATAAAAGGCATCCATATAGGAAGAGAAGAGATCAAACTGTCACTGTATGCAGATGACATGATACTATACATAGAAAACCCTAAGGACTCAACCCCAAAACTACTTGAACTGATTAATAAATTCAGCAAAGTAGCAGGATATAAGATGAACATTCAGAAGTCAGTTGCATTTCTGTATACCAGCAATGAACTATTAGAAAAGGAATACAAAAATACGATACCTTTTAAAATTGCACCTCACAAAATCAAATACCTCAGAATACACCTGACCAAGGAGGTAATTTAAAATTGCACCTCACAAAATCAAATACCTCGGAATACACCTGACCAAGGAGGTAAAGGACCTACATGCTGAGAACTATAAAACTTTAATCAAAGAAATCAAAGAAGATGGAAAGAAATGGAAAGATATTCCATATTCATGGATTGGAAAAATCCATATTGAAAAAATGGCCATACTACCCAAAGCAATCTACACATTCAATGCAATCCCTATCAAATGACCCAGGACATTTTTCACAGACCTAGAACAAACAATCCAAACATTTATATGGAACCACAAAAGACCCAGAATCGCCAAAGCAAGCCTGAGAAACAAAAACCAAGCAGGAGGCATAACTCTCCCAGACTTCAAGAAATACTACAAAGCCACAGTCGTCAAAACAGTGTGGTACTGGTACCAAAACAGACAGACAGACCAATGGAGCAGAATAGAGAATCCGGAAATAAACCCTGACACCTATGGTCAATTAATCTTTGACAAAGGAGGCAAGAACATCAAATGGGAAAAAGAAAGTCTATTCAGCAAGCATTGCTGGGAAACCTGGACAGCTGCATGCAAAGCAATGAAACTAGAACACACCCTCACACCATGCACAAAGATAAACCCAAAATGGCTGAAGGACTTAAATATACGACAGGGCACCATCCAACTCCTAGAAGAAAACATAGGCAAAACACTCTCTGACATCAACATCATGAATATTTTCTCAGGTCAGTCTCCCAAAGCAATAGAAATTAGAGCAAAAATAAACCCATGGGACCTCATCAAACTGAAAAGCTTTTGCACAGCAAAGGAAACCCAAAAGAAAACAAAAAGACAACTTACAGAATGGGAGAAAATAGTTTCAAATGATGCAACCGACAAGGGCTTAATCTCTAGAATATATAAGCAACTTATACAACTCAACAGCAAAAAAATCAATCAATCAATGGAAAAATGGGCAAAAGACCTGAATAGACTGTTTTCCAAGGAATATATACAGATGGCCAGCAAACACATGAAAAAATGCTCAACATCACTGATTATAGGAGAAATGCAATTCAAAACTACCACGAGATATCACCTCACACCAGTCAGAATGGCCCTCATTCATAAGTCCACAAATAACAAGTGCTGGAGGGGCTGTGGAGAAAAGGGAACCCTCCTGCACTGCTGGTGGGAATGTCAACTGGTAAAGCCACTATGGAGAACAGTAAGGAAATACCTCAGAAAAGTATACCTAGAATTACCATATGACCCAGCAGGCCCACTCTTGGGCATATATCTGGACAAAACTCTACTTAAAAGAGACACATGCACCCGTGTGTTCATTGCAGCTCTATTCACAATAGCCAATATATGGAATCAACCCAAATGTCCATCGACAGATGACTGGATTAGGAAGAAGTGATATATATACACAATGGAATACTACTCAGCCATAAAAAAAAATGACATAATGCCATTTGCAGCAACATGGATGGAACTAGAGAACCTCATACTGAGTGAAATGAGTCAAAGACAAAGAAATACCATATGATATCACTTATAACTGGAATCTAATATTGAGCACAAATGAACATCTACACAGAATAGAAAATCATGGACTAGGAGAATAGACTTGAGGCTGCCTGATGGGAGAGGGAGGGAATGGGAGGGATTGGGAGCTTGGCGTTATCAGATACAACTTAGATTTACAAGGAGATCCTGCTGAGTAGCATTGAGAACTATGTCTAGATACTCATATTGCAACAGAACAAGGGTGGGGAAAAAAATGTATACATGTAAGAGTAACTTTTCCCCATGCTGTACAGTGGAAAAAATAAAAATAAATTAAAATTAAACCAAAAAAATGTATTTAAAGAAATTACAGCTGAAAACTTTACAAATCTATAGGAAACAGTTATCAAGATACAGGAAGCACAAAAGCCCCAACAAGCTGAACCCAAAAAGATGCACAATGAGACATGTAATACAAATGGCAAAATTTAAAGATTAGAAGAAGATTCTAAAGGCAGGAAGGGAAAAAAAAACAGTTAATTAAAAGGGAACCCCCCAGAAGGCTGAATCACCATAAGGTGCTTAAAGGGAACCCCCATAAGCTGATTTCTCAGGCATTCCCATGTAGCTCAGCAGAAACAAACCTGACTGGTATCCATAAGGCGCAGGTTTGATGCCTGGCCTTACTCAGTGTGTTAAGGATCCGGAGATGCTATGAACTATGGTGTAGGTCATAGAAATCTCTCAGATCCTATGATGCTGTGGCTGCAGTATAGTCCAGCAGCTGTGAGTCAGCCCCTAGCCTGGGAGCTTCCATATGTCACAGGCAAAGCTCTAAAAAGACAAAAAAAAAAAAAAAAAGCTATCAGCTTATCTCTCTACAGACATACTACACCCCAGAAGAGCATAGCAAGATATGCTCAAAATTCTAAAAGGAGAATATGCAGCCTAGAATACTCTACTCAGCAAGATTATCATGTAAAATAGAAGGAAAAAATAAATAATTTCTCAAACAAGAGAAAAAAAAGAGTACAAATCCATTCAAAGAGAAACACTGAAAGGTCTCCTCTAAAAAGGAAAGAAGTAAAAGAAATAAGAATATATAGGACCGAGGAAATCACAATTGGAACATATTCACTGAAATAAGTCAGTATACAGCTCTAAAAAAAAACAAACTATGTTTAAAAGCAATGATAAATACAAGCAATAGAAAAAGGATAAACTAAAGATGTAATAAAGGAAATCAAAATCATAAAATGTTGGGAAAGAAAGAAAATCTAGATTGTTATTTTTTTTTAGAATGTTTTCAAGGTTTTAAGACTATCAGGCTACAGAAAGCAAATATAGGAAGGCATTAACACATATGAAAAACAGGGCAACTGCAAATCAAAACCAAAAAAAAAAAAAATACATGCACATTTTCCATCGTGGCTCAGTGGTAATGAATCCAACTAGGATCCATGAGGATGTGGATTAAATCTCTGACCTTGCTCAGTGGGCTAAGGATCTGGCACTGCTTTGAGCTGTGGTGTAGGTTGCAGACATGACTTGGATCCCGTGTTGCTGTGGCTGGAGCAAAGGATGGCAGCTGTAGCTCCAATTCAACCCCTAGCCTGGAAACTTCCATATGCCATGGATGTGGCCCTACAAAGAAAAAGAAAAAAAAACTCACCAAAACCAAAAAGAAGAGAATACATGCATAAAAGGAAATCACATAACCAAATAAAGGAACAAAAAAATCAACTAGAAAACAAGGGTTGAAATGGCAATAAATATGTATTTACCAATAATTACCTTAAATGTCAATGGACTGAATTCTCCAATCAAAAGACATAGATTAAAAAAACAAAAACAAAAACGAAAGCCTACAATATGCTGCCTCCAAGAGACTCAACTTAGGGCAAAAGGACACATAAATTGAAAGTGATGGAAGGAAAAATATATTTCATGTGAATAGATATGACAGTAAAGAGAGAGTAGCAATTCTCGCTATCAGACAAACTAGATTTTAAAACAAAGGCTATAAAAACAATGAAGGACACTCTTTAATTATAAAAGGATTATTTCAAGAAGAGGATATTACACTTTTCAATATATATGCCCTTAATATAGGAGCAACCTAATACACAGAACAACTACTAACAGATAATAAAAGGTGATATTGATGGGAATACTGCAGGAAATTTTTTTTAGGGCCACACTCATGGCATGTGGAGGTACCTAGGCTAGGGGTCTAATTGGAGCTGTAGCCACTGGCCTAACCAGAGCCATAGCAATGCCAGATCTGAGCTGTGTTTGAAACCTACACCACAGCTCACAGCAATGCCAGATTCTTAACCCACTGAGCGAGGCCAGGGATTGAACCTGCATTTTCATGGATACTAGTAAGGTTTATTTCTGCTGAGCCACAATGGGAACTCCCAGTAATAGGAGATTTTAACACCCCACTCTTACCAATGGACAGATACTCTGACCAAAAATCAATTAAGGTAATAGAGATACTAAATGACTCAACACAACAGTTATACTTAACTGATATTTTCAGGACGTTACATCCAGAAAATAAAATAAAATAAAGAATATACATTCTTTTCAAATGCACATGGAATAATCTTAAGGACTGACCACATACTGGGACACAAAAGTAACCTCAACAAATTTAAGAATACAGAAATTATTTCAAGCATATTCTCTGACCAAAATCGTACGAAACTAGAAATCAACCACAGGAAAATAAAGTAGAAAAAACAGACTACATAGAGACTAAAAAACATGCTATGAAAAAGCCAATGGGCCAATGAGAAAATCAGCAGGGAAATTAAAATATTCCTCAAGACAACTATTAATGAAAACACAACCACTCAAAATCTATGGGATGACACAAAAGCACTTCTTAGAGGGAAGTTCATAGTAATTTAGGCATACGTTAAAAAAGAAGAAAAAATTTCAGACTGAAAATTAACCCGTAGTTCCCATCATGGCTCAGTGGTTAACAAATCTGACTAGGAACCATGAGGCTGCGGGTTTGATCCCTGGCCTTGCTCAGTGGGTTAAGGATCTGGCGTAGTTGCCATGAGCTGTGGTGTGGGCTGGCAGCTACAGCTCTGATTAAACCCCTAGCCTGGAAACCTCCACATGCTGCGCGTGCGGCCCTAGAAAAGGCAAAAGGCAAAAGAAAAAAAGAAAAATTAACCCACCACATAAAAGAATTAGAAAAAGAAGAACAAACAAAACCTAACGTCAGCAGAAGGAAGGAAATCATAAAGATCAGAGAGGAAACCAATAAAACAGATTCAAAAAACAACAGTAAAAAATCAGTAAAACCAAGAGCTGAATCTTTGAAAGGGTAAACAAGATTGACAAACCTCTGGCCAGACTCACCAGGAAGAAGAGAGACAGAACCCAAATAAACAAAATAGGAAACGAAAAAAGAGAAATCTCAAGGGATACTTCATAAATACGAAAAAATATATGAGAATATTATGAACAATTATATGCCAACAAATCTGACAACATAGAAGAAATGGACTTTCTAGAGACATACAGCCCATCAAAACTGAATCAAGAAGAAAGAGATTACCTGAACAGATTAATCACTAGAAATGAAATTTAATATGTAATAAAAACACTTCCTACAAAGAAAGGGCCAGGACCAGATGGCTTCATAGGCAAATTCCACTAAACATACAAATAACTTACATCCATACTATGAAAACTTTTCCAAAGGACTGAGGAAGAAGGAGGAGCTTCATCGTGGCTCAGCAGTAAAGAAACTGACTAGTACCCATGAAGGTGTGGATTTGATCCCTGGCCTTACTCAGTGGGTTAAAGATCCAGCACTGCTGTTAGCTGCAGTGCAGGTCTCAGGCGTAGCTTAGATCCCACATTGCTGTGGCTGTGGTGTAGGACGTCAGCTACAGTTCCAATTCAAACTCTAGCCTGGGAACTTCCTTATGCCACAAGTATGGCCCCAAAAAGACAAAAACAAAGAAACAAATAATAAATATTGAGGAAGAAGGAACATTTCTGAATACATTCTATGACGCCACCATCATCTTAATACCAAAACCAAAGATACTACGCCCCCAAAAAATTACAGACCAGTATCTTTGATGAATACAGACACAAAAATTCTCAACAAAAATTTGGTCAACCCAATACAACAACATATAAAAAATATCATACACCATTATCAAGTGTTATTCATCCCAAGTTCACAAGGATGGTTCAATATATGTCAATAAATCAAAGTCATACACCTCATTAATAAAAGTCAAAAATTACATGATCATCACAATAGATGCAGAAAAAGTGTTTAACAAAATCCAACATCCATTCATGATAAAAACCCTTACCAGAGTGGGTAAAGAAAGAACATAACATAATTAAAGTTGTTTACAATAAACCCACAGCAAATGTAATAGTCAATGGAGAAAAGCTGAAAGCCTTCCCACTAAAATCTGGAATAGGACAAGGATGCCCTTCCTCACCACTTTTATTCAACATAGTATTGGAAGTCCTAGCCACAGAAATCAGACAAACAAAAGAAATAAAAGGCGTATTCAAATTGAAAGAGAAGAGATAAAATTGTCATTCTATGCAGATGACATGATACTATATATAGAAAAACCCTAAGGACTCCTGACAAAAACTACTTGAACATTTCAACAAATTCAGCAAAGCAGTAGGATACAAGATTAACATTCAGAAATCAGTTGCATTTCAGTACCCTAACAATGGAGTATTAGAAAAGGAATATAAAAATATATACTTTTTAAAACTGCTTCTCAAAAAATTAAATGCCTAGAAATAAGCCTGACCAATGAGGTGAAAGACATATACTGAGAAGTATAAAACATAAATCAAGCAAATTAAAGAGGATTCAAAGGAATGGAAAGATATTCCATGCTCCTGGATTAAAAGAAGTAAAGTCATTAAAATGGCAATACTATCCAAAGCAATCTACAGTTTTAATATGATCCCTATCAAATTACCCATGACATTTTTCACAGAACTAGAACTAACAATCCAAAAATGTATATGGAACCATAAAAGACCAGGAATTGCCAAAGCAATCCTGAGTGGGGAAAACAAACAAACAAAAAAATACAAAAAAACAAGCACGAGGCATAACTCTCCTAGACTTCAGACAATATTACAAAACCACAGTAATCGAGACAGTGTGGTACAAAATAGACACAGGTACCAATGAACAGAACAGAGAACCCACAAATAAACCCAGATGTCTCCAGTCAATTAATCTTCAACAAAGGAGGCAAGAATATAAAATGGGAAAATGACAGTCTCTTCAACAAGTGGTGCTGGGAAAACTAGACAGCCACATGTAAATCAATTAAACTAGAACACATCCTCACACCCTGCACAAAAATAAACTCAAAATAGCTTAAAAACTTAAACTTAAGACAAGACACCATAAAACTCCTAGAAGAGATAATAGTCAAAACATTCTCTGACATAAACCACACAAATTTGTCTTAGGTCAATCTTCTAAGGCATTAGAAATAAAAACAAAAAATAAAGTAATGAGACCTGACTAAACTTATAAGCTTTTGCAAAACAAAGGAAACCATAAAAAAAAAAAAGAAAGATAAACCTACAGAATGAGAGCAAATAGTTTCAAATGATACAACTGACAAGGGGTTAATCTCCAAAATACACAAACAACTCACACAATTCAACAGCAAAAAAACAACCCAATCAAAAAATGGGCTTAAACAGACATTTCTCCAAAGAAAACAAACAGATGGCCAACAGGCACATGAAAAAATGTTCATCAACATCACTAATTATTAGAGATAATGAAAATCAAAACTATAATGAGGTACCATCTCCACCAGTCAGAATGGCCATCATTATCAAATCAAGAAATAACAAATGCTGGAGAAGGTGTGGGGAAAAGGGAACCACCTACACTGTTGGTGAGAATGTAAATTGGTACAACCACTATGGAAAACAGTACAGAGGTTCCTCTGAAAACTAAATATAGAACTACCTTATGATCTAGCAATCCCACTCTTAGGCATATATCTGGACAAAACTTTTATTCAAAAAGATATATGCATCCCTATGTTCACTGCAGAATATTCAAATAGCCAAGACATGGAAACCAACTTAAATGTCCATCTACAGATGACTAGATTAAGACGTAGTATATATATACAATGGAATATTACTCAGCCATAAAAGAGAACGAAATAATGTCATGTGCAGCAACATGGATGGAACTAGAAACCCTCATACTAAGTGAAGTTCAGTCAGAAAGACAAATACCAGGAGTTCCCATCGTAGCTCAGTGGTTAACAAATCCGACTAGGAACCATGGGGCTGCAGGTTCGATCCCTGGCCTTGCTCAGTGGGTTAAGGATCCGGCGTTGCTGTGAGCTGTGGTGTAGGTCGCAGATGAAGCTTGGATCGCATGTTGCTGTGGCTCTGGTATAGGCCGATGGCTGCAGCTCCGATTAGACCACTAGCCTGGGGACCTCCATATGCTGCAGGTGTGGCCCTACAAAAGACAAAAAGGAAAAAAAAGAAAGACAAATACCATATCGTATCTCTTACATGTAGAGTCATATGTTACAGATGAACCTATCTGCAGAACTGAAAAAGACTCACAGACATGGAGAGCAGACTTGTGGTTGCCAAAGGAGAGAGGGAGGGAATGGGGTGGATAGGGAGTTTGGGTTAGTAGATGCAAACTATTACATTTAGAATGTATAACCAATGGTGCCCTACTGCATAGCACAGGAAATATTTCTAATCACTTGTAATTGAACATGATGGAATTTACTATGAGAAAGGAGTGTGTATATATATATGTGTATATATATACATATATATATGTATGGCTGGGTCACTTTGCTGTACTACAGAAACTGACAGAACACTGTAAATCAACTATAATAATAAAACTAGAAAATATTTTTCTGAATAGATAGAAGCTAAAAATCAGGCCAAATTTATATGGAGATTGCAATGCTATTCAAATAGTATGTAGAAAACATATCCCCTATTTTTTTTTTTTTTTTAGGGCCACACCCAAGGCATATGGAGATTCCCAGGCTAGGGGTCTAATCGGAGCTACATCTGATGGCCTATGCCGCAGCCACAGCAACATGGGATCTGAGCCATGTCTGCAACCTACACCACAGCTCATGGAAAGGCCAGATCCTTAACTCACTGAGGCCAGGGATCGAGCCCGAAACCTCATGGTTCCTAGTTAGATTCATTTCTGATGCGCCTCGATGGGAACTCCCAAGACATATTCTTATATCCTTAATGTTTCCTACAATTTTATATGCAAATTATATCTTAAAGCTCAATTAATAATATCTGAAGTGTACAAAATTATAGCAGTAATAACGCAATTTGTGTTAATTTTAAATTTAAACATTAATATGTGTTGTCAGTATTTTCAAAGTTTTATGCTTAAGATTAAATAGGAACTAGTCTTAAATTATTTTTATTATATGGAGATAAAATGTTTATTTGTATTTTACCCAACATTAATTTTATACATTCAGCATTGATTTAGTCTTTATTTCAGGAAGTGTATAGTACAAAATGTTGAAAATATTTAATATCATATTAAACCTGACTGTGCTCAATTTTTCCTATGTTCTTTTGGTTTTTTTGCAAAGCTATATTTTGCATTTGTTGTCACATAAATGCATTGGTTAACTGGTAAACTGTACAATGGTTGCCCACAATATTATGGCCAAAACTGGCATAGGAAGTGGATAATGTATAGTTTGGCAGATAAATAAATTAAAAGTGAGAAAAAAATTGTTCATTCAGCCATGAGATAACTTGTATAATTGATTTAAAAATCAAATCAAATGTAGAAGTAAAATAAATTATTGTATAGAAAAATCTGTTAAGAAACAAAGTTAACTTTCAGTAGCTGGACATTTCTTAAACTGCAAATGGATATTATCATTATAAAAAAAATCTAATTGTTCCTTTGGGTCTGCTCTTTCCTATGTATTACTTGTAATAAATTATTCATCTTCTTCCTTTTGAAATGTATACACGAATTTAGTACTTTCAATATTTCTAGAGTTTCCTTAATTCAAAGGGATTTTGATCTGTTCTAAACAATAAGTAGAAAGAATCAGTCCAAACCTGTTATTGCTCCATTTTGCTGCAACAGGTCAATATCCAAATACAAATATAATTTCCTATGCTTTATTGCTGTAAGTATGCCCCTATAGTACCTACATGTGGGCAATAAAATTACTATTATAAGCAAAAATTCATATGATTTATCATTATTCTGTTAATTCCTAATGGCTTTATGCCACTTCTTGAGTCAATAGCCTAAATGCCATGCAGCAAAAAATTTATATGAAGTCCAGAACTTCTGCCAGTTGTTCAGCCTTATTTGGAATCTCCCTCTGAAAGGTTTACTTAACATAAAATGGTTGACATAACTAAACATACCACTTTTTCTCAAAGTTTTTGAACTCATTTTGCATTTTTTTCCACTTTCTAACTTCTATTAACATAAAAATCTTTGGCAAAATAATATCAGGTTTATTTTTGCATCATAATTCTAGGATAGGAAGTGCCTACCATCCCTACATTTGCCTTAAAAAGAGGACATCCAGTAAATAAATACATACAAACCAACAGAAAAAAAAAGAGGAAAAAATTGTATCAGTTAACAGTTTTTAAGGTAAAAATAAAAATCGCTCAGAAATAGTCTAAAACTGGAATTCCCATCGTGATTCAGTGGTTAATGAATCCTACTAGGAACCATGAGGTTGTGGATTCAATCCCTGGTCTTGCTCAGTGGGTTAAGGATCCGGTGTTGTTGCCGTGAACTGTGGTGTAGGTCTAAGACACGGCTCAGATCCTGCATTGCTGTGGCTTTGGTATAGGCCAGAGGCCACAGCTTCGATTAGACCCCTAGCCTGGGAACCTCCATATGCCACGGGAGCGGCCCTAGAAAAGGCAAAAAGGAAAGAGGCAAAAAAAAAATAGTCTACAACTGATTTGGGCTAATTTGTTGAGGGAGATGTTTTATTTTATATACTAAGATTTGGAGAAGTTAAATTTTTTATCTAGGCAACTCAATATATTTTTATAATAGTAAATCATATGAACTCCATCAGAAAAATTATATTAGCCTATTACAGCTCCTAACACATAGCATCATACAATTAAACCCATGCTGTTTTTTGGATCCAAAAATCAAAACAACAGCTTATAGACTATAACATGGGAGGTTATGTTCATGGCCTCAGAGTTTTAAAATATCATTTTAAGTCCAAAAAAATGTATCAGACTCCAAAAGACTCTAAAACACTCTGGGCTTCAGGAATAGCATCCTCTTATAAACTCTGAGGTTTGCTGTTTTTCTCTTTTAACGCAAATACTGTCATTTTGTTATGCACCTCTGAAAATGCTATTGAAAACTTGCAAGAGAAATCAACAGTCACTAGGCATGTTCAGAATCTAAGAATTAAGTGTCACAACTTCACAAGTGAGCTTAAATGAGATTTTAATTACCATTTTCAAGCCACTTATAAAAGTTAACAAGCAAGGCAGACGCAGACCCTTTTGTTTCTACAGCTGTACATAATTTAGTAATGTCCTTGAATATATGTTAAAATGATTATGGTTCACTTTGCTTCAACACAATGAATTGAAATGATGTCACATAGGTTTTAGTCTTTCCCAATTTGGACTAAATATACCTTCTAGTTAAATCAAATCTTGTAGAGATTTATAGAATGATGTCAATTTTAAAAAAGGAAATTTTCTTAGAGTTAATGATAAGTGGAAATTTTGAATGTAAATAACCATTCTTTCAGATTTAACATTAAGAAGAAAACAATAAAAATCATCTGATTTCATTGTAATACAGTCAAAAGTCATGATATAAGAAATCATCCTTCCTGAAGATTTTGACTATACTCATCAATCACACTAATAAAATCTACCTACAATGTTTTATTTCCTCCCCCAAAATGAAGCATTCAACTCAAAAGTTACACACTTTTAGCAGTGTTTAGCTACTGTTTCAAGAGGATGACACAATCTGTGTCTTCTCACAGATGTAACAAATATATCAAGGAGAAATATTATAGTAGGGTGAAAGCTACAATCTAGAAATACAAAAAAAACTCAGTACAATTTTTAGTTTTTTTAAGGAAACTCCATACTGTTTTTCACAGTGGCTGTACAACTTACCTTAGCACCAACAATGTAGAAGGGTTCCCTTTCCTTCACAACCTCTCTGGAATTTATAATTTGTAGAATACTTGATGATGGTCATTCTGATTAATGTGAGGTGATACCTGATTATATTTTTGTTTTGGATTTCTCGATTAGTGATATTGAACATATTTTCATGTGCCTTTTGGACATCCATATATCTTCTTTGGAGAATGTCTATTTAGGTCTTCTGTCCATTTTTTGACTGGGTTGTTTGTTTTTTTGATATTGAGCTGTATGAGCTGTTTGTGTATTTTACAGATTAATTCCTTTTCAGCCTCATCATTTGCAAATATTTTCTCCCATTCTGTAGGCTTTTTATTTTTTTTTTTATGATTTCCTTTGCTGTGCAGGAACTTTTAATTAGTTCCCATTTGTTTATTTTTGTTTTTATTCCCATTACTGGCACTAGAAGACAGATCCAAAAAAAAAAATATTGCTGCAAATTATGTCAGTGTTCTGTCTATATTTTCCTCTAGAAATTTTAGAGTTTTTAGTATTAAATCAAGGCCTTTAATCCATTTTGTTTTTTGCTTTTTGTTTTGTCTTTTTGCCTTTTCTAAGGTCGCTCCTGTGGCATATGGAGGTTCCCAGGCTAGGGGTCTAATCGGAGCTGTAGCTGTCGGCTTATGCCACAGGCACGGCAACACAGGATCTGAGCCACATCTGCAAACTACACCACAGCTCACATCAACGCCAGATCCTTAACCCACTGAGTAAAGCCAGGAATCAAACCCGCAACCTCATGGTTCCCAGTCGGATTTGTTAGCCATTAAGCCACGACAGGAACTCCCCTTTAATCCATTTTGAGTTTATTTTTCGTGTGTGATGTTAGAGAATGTTCTAATTTGATTATTTTCCCTGTAGCTGTCCAGTTTTCCCAGTACTATGTATTGAAGAGACTGTCTTTTCTCCATCCTGTAGTCTTAGTTCCTTTGTTATAGATTAGCTGACTACAGGTGTGTGGGCTTATTTGTGGGCTATCCTGTTCCATTGGCCTATAATTCTCTTTTTGTGCCAGTACCATACTGTTTTGAACACTGTAGCTTCATAATATAACTATCATATGATCCTGCAATCCCATTCCTGGGCATATATGTATGTAGAGAAAACCATTATTTGCAATCACACATGCACCTAAATGTTCACTGCTACACTATTTATGATAGACAAGACACGAAAACAACCTACATGTCTACTGACAGATGAATGGATAAAGAAGATATGGTATATTTATACAATAAAATATTACTCGGCTATAAAAAAGAATGATACAATGCATTTTATAGCAACACAGATAGACCTAGAGATCTTCATACTAAGTGAGGTAAGCCAGAGAGAGAAAGACAAATTTCATATGATATCACTTATATGTGATACAGATAATCTTATACATACAGCAGAAATAGACCCACAGACATAGAAAACAAACTTATAATTACCAAAAGGGAAGGAGGGGAGGGATAAATTAGGAGTTTGGAATTAACATATATACACAACTATATATAAAATAGATAGCAACAAGAACCTACTATATAGTACAGGGAAATATATGTAATATCTTATAACAACCTATAAGAGAGTATAATCTAAAAAAGAGATTTATATTTATGTATAACTGAATAACTTCATTCTACACCCAAAACACAATGTTGTAAATCAATATACTACAATAAAAATAATTTAAAATAGTTTGGAAAAAGACAAAAAATTCAGTACAATACAGGCAGACAGCATTACAATTGAATTGAACTGGAACTATTAAACTATTGGCACTTGTTTCACCACATATGAAAGAAAAGCATATATAGGAATTAAATTAAGTAACCTGAGATAGATTCACAAAATCCAAAATAAGTGCTACTTACAAAGTTGCTTTGGAGAAATAAACCTGAAAATTATTAAAATAAATCACTGTTTAGCAACATATTCTCATTATCTATCTATATCCTACAAAAATGTACTTTTTCTAAAACCCTTTCAGGTAATTATAATGATGGAATACGAAATTCTTCCTGGAAAAGTAATGACAAGTCTAAGTGGGAGACACAAGATAGTGGAGTCCAGTGACTGACAATCAAGAGGTTAAAACCTGACCTAGGGCAAGTCTTGAACAAGTGGTGATGGATGAAATGAACAGTAGAGATGATCAAAGAGTAAAACATTTTAAATTAATTTTTAAATATCAAGAAACACTTCCTCTCCAAAACAAAGAAGAAGGAAAGTTATAATGAATGTGATGATCAAGAAATTGAGGTGTAGTATTTTGAAGAGATACCAATTTGAGGTAGAAGTAATAGAGAATAGTGGGGTTTCAACTGAAATAATGTCTTTGAAAACCAAATGCAAAAGTGTCATGGTGGAAAGAAACTAAATGGTTTGAAAGAGCATATAGAAATGGAATACTTGGTACAGATAAATTTCATAAGTAATACGAGTGCAAAGTTCATTGGCAATATTTGTTTGCATAAGGAAAGAACAATAATAGCCTGGAAGGTACGAATTATATATATATGTGTGTGTGTATGTACATATATGCACACACACACACACCAAACCTCTCGACCATTAGGTATATGAAACTGGGGTGAGCAAAAGACAGCATCTTGCTGAAAGGGCTATCAAGGTTTATATTTTCCAGGTATACTGGGTTCTAGCTTTCACTGAAAATATGGAAGTGTTTGTTAATGAGAGCACAATCATTCGAGAAAACCGATCAAGATGTGAGATGGAGGAGGAAAGGAGATAGATTCTGGTGGAGATACAGAGCCATATGGTGATAAAAATGTAATAATTGGAGTTCCCGTCGTGGCATAGTGGTTAATGAATCCGACTAGGAACCATGAGGCTGCGGGTTCGATCCCTGCCCTTGCTCAGTGGGTTAAGGATCCGGCGTTGCCGTGAGCTGTGGTGTAGGTCGCAGATGCGGCTCAGATCCTGTGTTGCTGTGGCTCTGGCGTAGGCTGGCAGCTACAGCTCCAATTAGACCCCTAGCCTGGGAACCTCCATATGCCGCAGGAGTGACCCAAGAAATGGCAAAATAACAAAAAAAAAAAAGTATAATAATAGGTGATGTGAAAGTAAGAAGTGAGAGAGGAATAGAAGCATGAGGTACAGTGTTTCATTCCTGACAGCATCTGAAA
Source organism: Phacochoerus africanus (assembly GCF_016906955.1). Taxonomy (NCBI): domain Eukaryota; kingdom Metazoa; phylum Chordata; class Mammalia; order Artiodactyla; family Suidae; genus Phacochoerus; species Phacochoerus africanus. The sequence continues at coordinate 93,827,474 of NC_062553.1, forward strand.
GAAGTGAAAAGTTGTGACTTTCAGAATACTTATTTTATTTTCAGTGACTTCAAGAATCGTTCTGATCACTTAAAGGATTGCCAGTACCTAGAACATCACTCAAGGTGAAGTTCTTATGATGATTTTACTTAATGAAAAGTCTCCTCATGTTTGAACATACAGAAAACTGGCTAGTATTATATAAATCCAAACTGGTATACTTCGAAGTTATGATTACAGGTATTTTTCTCACCGTTTTGCTACACTTTTTTGAGAGAGAAATATATTGCTTTTTGGTTATTTTTAAAATGAAATTTTATCACATTCGGCAAATTAATACAGGACTATACCATTAAGGAAACACAATGAATGCATATTATGCTTAATGTATTACCGTTATTTTACCGTATTTATAGATTTTTGTCTACTGCAATGAAATTTATAGGAATTCTGCATATGTTTAGCTTAAATGCAATCATTTTCCAACTGTGCTCTGTGGAGCCAACCCAGATTCAACAAAATTAGCTGTAATTTTGTGTCTTTTGTTTCTGCTTCTAGGTTAAAGATGGTTTGGGAAAAAAAAATGTGTTAGAAAATTTTAAAATGGTGAAAAATCACTTGCTTATTGGAGTGTTCCATTTGATGATGAATCCCTGCCTCCAGCTGGAACATTCATTTAATTTCAGTCTGTGTCTGGATTTCCTGTCCCTAAAATATTTCCATGAAACATTTAACTTCTCTTATAGAATTAAGTCATATTTTAAGTTTGCAATTTATTGCGCAACTCTGATATTGCTTTTTCTATGTTAACACTCCCTGAACCGCTGTTCCAAGTAGAAAGCAATGCCAAAATAAAATCACATGACCAATTTTCACTATATTTTCTCAAATTATTTCCTTGTCAACATCATTGCTCTGACTTTAGCTGGTTAATATATTAGTGGATTGATTTATTCATCTAAACTTGTTACCTTTGTGAATGTTATCTCCATACATTTATGAAGTAGATAGATTATAAGTAGCAACAATAATGAAACAATCAGTCACCGAGAAAGATTCATCTAGTAATTGTACTGATTATTTGTGGTATTTACTAATTTATTTTAAACTCAGTAATATTGCCTCCATAAGTATCATTTTCTTTACTTTCTCCATTTCCAAATACCTTAGAGTGGAGAATCTTTATTTTTCCAAAATCTTAACAAGTCACTGATAACAGTAAGCTGTGTTAAGTTTATTTTGTTTCATGCTTTGGTGATTTCCTGAGTCCAGTTAAGTTGTTCAGACCAACATCAGAATGTATAAGGCTATGGGACTACTTTAATGTTTTTGCAAATTGAGGAAAAATATTTATTTCTTTCAGACAGCCCTAAGAGAACTAATAACTTTTACAGTACCTGAATTCAATAAAAATCTCCTTTTTTGAAATGTAGTACTGCCAATAATTCAAAGTACAGTAGTAAAGTAAATGTGCAACATTTTCAACAATAACAATAACACCTGTCTTTAATAATGGCATATTCTCTTTTAAATCTATTACCTCTGCAAAGTACAATGTACTTTGAAATTTTCCTTTTGAATTTTCAAACATTAGTATCCCATGTCTTCAGTACATTAAAAGGTCCGATTGTAAGAAATTACTGCTGTATAATTTTGGGGGCCCAGTGCAAAACCAACCTGAGTGTGGTGTCCTGGTTAAAACCTATCAAGAATTTCAAGATGCTAACAGAACACTAAACCAGCAATAATGAAAATAAAATAAAATAAAAAGAATTTCAAGATGGTGTGAGCAGAGCATTAAACCAAATATGATGTCATTATACCCATTGTCTCCTGTGTGATTGCACAGGGCACGCAAACATGAAGTTGGCTCTAAACCTATATCCAGACAGGTTAACTTTATAGATTCTCAAAACTAAAAAGAGAAAATACATTTCATGTGTATACTCAGTTATTTCAATCATTATGAATTAAATTGGCACCGATACTGGGATTTGTGCTCAGAAGCTCAGTTTGCCTAATAAAATTTCCGTATTAATTATTTCTTTAAAAAAGATTACTCTAAGAAGATGATTTCAGAAATAAGGAAATTAAAATGATTTGTAATTCTGTATTTTAAGTTCACAGGTACGTATAAAAATAAAATTAAATATATATTCCATTACTAATTACAGTAAAAAGATCAAGATAAAATGTATCATCAGTAACTGGTTACTCTACTTATTTTAAAATTATATTTATTGCATGAACAAATAAGATCTAAGAGCAGGAAAGAATGAGCATTTTTGAACGTGTAAAAAACATTTTCTGGATGTTTTAGGGATAAGTTTTAGCAGAGCAGGAGCTCACTCCTGATCCACCTCCTGCTTGAACAACCAGTAATGTAATTTGCAAGCAGGTTGTAATTTCATACAAAAATATATTACAATAAGAAATGCATTTGCTCTCACAGGATTTGACTTACGTAAGAATTTGTAAAAGAAAGTCATTTTCCTTCTTGAATTTAATGACCATCTTTCTGAATTCACATGTATGCTCACCTGACCAATCCTTCTTACTCTCTATTTCAAGTTACCTGGTAAAATTAATTTGAAATAATAATTGATGGGTTGTCTGTACTGAATAAATGCATGTTACAAACGCAAATGTATTTATGTATTTTACAGCTATGCAGTTTCAAGAACAGACTTATTTCTGTCTGCTTTTTATTCACTTTTTAAAATTAGGCTACTGATGCATATTAGAATTTAATTACACCAATTAGTACTGCCACATCAGACATATGATGTGCCTTCAATTAAGAAGTACCTAATGGGTATTAGTACAATTTAGCTTCATAATTAAAGTTCTAAGA